>NC_051220.1:9537500-9582500 GCF_015220715.1 Pygocentrus nattereri | reverse complement strand
AATGATATGACAAAACAGGGATGCACCAGTACAGGAACAGTGAGCAGATGCCGATATCCAGTATTTTTCATTTACATACAAAGGGGACACCGTGACAGGTGTGGTAGACTGATATAATTTTAATTATTCTAATAATTAAAAAAACCCACCATGAAAATCGGGGACAGAACAACGTGTACCCTGCCCATGATAGGGTCACCGGGACCTACCCCTTGATCCAGGCCTGGGGGTAGTGTCCCCCGGCGAGCGCCTGGTGGCCGGGCAGCCCACGTAACCCGGCTGGGCTCAGCCCGAAAAGGCAACGTGGGGGGACCATGTGGGCCCACCACCCGCAAGGTCCAGCTTGGGGGAGAAGTGCAGTGCTGCACAGGCAGTGGGAGATGGCCAGGGGGCCCTTGGCGGCCTAGGCCCTTGCGGCAGAAACTGGCTCTTGGCACATGGAATGTAACCTCACTGGGGGGGAGGAGCTGGAGCTTGTGCGGGAGGTTGAGAGGTACCAACTAGATATAGTTGGCCTCACCTCCACCCACAGTGTTGGCCCTGGAACCAAATTCCTTGATAAGGGTTGGTCCCTCTCCTACTCAGGGGTTGCACAGGGTGAGATGCACAGGGTGAGATGGGGATACTCACGAGTCCCCGGCTGGCGGCCGTGCAGTTGGAGTTTGTCCCGGTGGACGAGAGGGTCGCCTCAATGCGAATTAAAATCGAAGAGAGTAAAACTCTGACTGTTGTGTGTGCTTATGCAGGTCAGAGTATTCAGCCTTCTTGGAGCGAGTGGGTGGGGTTATGGAAACAGTCCCGCCTACAGACTCCATAGTCTTAGTGGGGGACTTCAATGCTCATGTTGGCAATGACTGGGAGACCTGGAGAGGCGCGATTGGGAAGAACGGCCTGCCCGATCTAATCCTGAATGGTGAGTTGTTATTGGACTTCTGTGCCAGGCATGGATTGTCCATAACAAACACCAAGTTCGAACACAAGGATGTTCATCTGGTTCATGGTACCAGAGCTCCTTTGGTCAGAGGTCAGTGATCGACTTTGTTGTCGTTTCATCTGACTTGGGACTGTATGTTCTGGACACTCGGGTAAAGAGAGGTGCTGAGCTGTCAACTGATCACCATCTGGTGGTGAGGTGGATCAGATGGCAAGGAAAACTGATGGTCAGACACGGTAGGCCCAAGGGAATAGGCACAGCTCTGGCCAAAAGCTTGTGGGTGCCTGTCGGGGCGGTAACCCAAGAGCCCCCTGGTGGACACCAATGGTGAGGGAGGCCGTCAAACTGAAGAAAGAGGCCTTTAGGGACTGCATGGCCCAAAGGACTCCCGACTCAGCAGAGAGGTACCTACAGGCGAAAAAGGTGACAGCCACAACGGTGGCAGCAGCAAAATCCAGGGCATGGTAGGAGTTTGGTGAAGCCATGGAAAAAGACTTTCGGTCGGCTTCAAAGAGGTTCTGGACAACTGTCCGGCGACTCAG
The DNA here is from genome assembly GCF_015220715.1 of Pygocentrus nattereri. Classification (NCBI taxonomy): domain Eukaryota; kingdom Metazoa; phylum Chordata; class Actinopteri; order Characiformes; family Serrasalmidae; genus Pygocentrus; species Pygocentrus nattereri. Next base: position 9,581,024 of record NC_051220.1, on the reverse strand, counting down.
GAGTGGTCGGGGTGGCTGCGCCCAAGCTATATTCGGCAAGGGTGGAGAAACTCTGACTGCAAATGAGGATATTGTCGGTCGGTGGAAGGAGCACTTTGATGAACTCCTTAAAAGTATTAGGGTTGGGCTCCGGCAGGGTTGTTCCCTGTCTCCACTCCTGTTCATGATATTCATGGACAGGGTGTCAAGGTGTAGCCAAGGTCAGGAGGGCATTATGTGTGGAGGCCGGAGGGTGGTGTCTCTGCTGTTTGCAGTCGATGTTGTACTTTTGGCTGAATAACATGGTTGCCTCCAGTGCTCACTGGAGCCGTTTGCAGTGTGAAGCGGTTGGTATGCGGATCAGCACCTCCAAGTCCATGGTCTTAGCCCGGAAAAGGATGGCATGCCCACTCCAGGTAAGGAGAAAGGACTTGCCCCAGGTGGAGGAGTTTAAGTATCTCGGGGTCTTGTTCACGAGTGATGGGAAGAGGGATTGTGAGATTGGCCGCAGGCTGGGACAGGTGGCAGCAGTAATGCGGTCACTGTAGCGGACTGTAGTGGTGAAGAGGGAGCTGAGCCATAAGGCAAAGCTCTCTGTTTACCGGTCAGTCTACATCCCGACCCTCACCCATGGTCATGAGCTGTGGGAAATGACAGAAAGAATGAGATCGCGAATATAAGCGACGGAAAGGAGCTTTCTTCTCAGGGTGGCGGGCTATACTCTATTTGATAGGGTGAGGAGCTGGGAGGAGCTCGGAGTAGAGCCGCTACTCCCCCGCATTGAGAGGAGCCAGCTGAGGTGGTTCGGGCATCTGATTCGGATGCCCCCTGAACGCCTCCCGGTGGGGGTGTACCAGGCACGGCCTACCAAGATAAGGCCCCAGGGTCGTCCTAGGACCCGCTGGAGGGATTACATCTTCAAGTTGGCCTGGGAGCGGCTTGGGGTCCCTGGGAATGAGCTGGAGGAAGTTGCAGGGGACAGGGTCATCTGGGATTCTCTGCTCTCCCAGCTGCTACCACAACTCTATTTGGATTAAGCGGTGAACGACAATGACGATGATGATGATATTCTAATAATTGGTAGTATTGGCCAAAATATCTTTAGATTTATATTTTAGTTTTAATTTGGTTCTCCAGGAGTTACAGTGAAAATCAATTTTACTTTTGCTGATACCAATAACACAGTGAGTCCTCAATAGTAGTTAATATTGCAAACCAAAAAATCATTCAGGCCCTGGTAACAGGGAATTTGCCCAAATTCATGAATGAATGATAAGGAATACAAGAATTGTACCAATATGGGAATTGTGAACAGAAGCCAGTATCCAATAATATTAATTTAGAACCGTTTTCTTCACTAGCAAACCCTTGAAGAACCATAATTTTTTGGCTTTATAAAAAGACATGATACATACATATCAATATATGCATGTACTATATTAATATCTTTATTAGAGCTTTGGTGTGTTTGGATGGTTGTACTGTCACCAGATCGTAACTGGTAGATTTATCACATAAACAGGTATATTCAGTGTAATAGACCTCTATGATCTAAAAATTATTCATTTTTTATGTGACGTATGTAATGGAATTATGTTACAATTATTTATGAACATTCTAATACAGAATTGATGTGTAATTTATGCATATCTTTAACTTAATTTTGTCTTTTGTTAATTTTAACTTTGGTCCAATAATTGGTAATATTGGCCAAAATAAATTGATGTTTTTATTTTTTACTCCAGTAATTTAGTTAAACAGTGATTTTTTTTCTAGTTTTTTTTTTTTAAATTATCACAAATTGTCAGTAGTTTTGCCAATACCGATACAGTGGAGTTGCCAGTATTGGTTGATATTATTGGCCAAACGATATATTGTCCTGACCCAAGGAACCTTTGCCTTCTTATCAGTGTAGAGTAATGTCCATACTGTCCATTGGTGACCCACATTGTGGGGGGGGAGCCTGACATAATTTTCTGTTGTCTGTAACTGTGTAGAGCTCGGTGAAACGCCCCTCCCCATGTCCATCCCCTCCTGCACGGCCCTCGTCCCCTGAACCACAGTCTGAACTGCAGAAAGTGCTATTGAAACGCCGTGGTGCGCTGGAGACGACACAGGACAGCAGTGAGTCTCTTCATTTCTTCATTTCTGATTATCCATCACTGTGACTGTGTATCACACATTTCAGTCACATATGTTACACTTGGACACAGTCCGAAAAAAAAGCTTTCCTCAATTTTTTGTCTTTTTTTAGTCTGCATAGTTTGAACAAGCTTGTTAGTTAATTGTCTTACTGGTTTGCACTGTTGTGAGTGAACAGCTAGACTTCTTCACCTTCCCTTGAGTGAAGGATGCATCATCACCTCCTAATATACTTACCAGCTGCTGTGCAGTGCTCTTTGATCTTAATACTCGATTGATCTTAATACTTCCATAGCCCACAAGAAGATTTAAGCAGTCCTTTTTTTTCTGACTCACCAAAAATTTGGCAGCTACCAAGAGCAGGAATGATGAGTCCTGTGCCTGGTTGCATAAAACACCTTGGCCCAATCTCATTTCACCCCTCACTCTATCACTTAGCCCTAACCCTCTATTTTGTGCGCTCATGTCTCGGGGTAGGGTGTCCTGATTCTTGCTGAGATGGAGGGGTAAAGTGATGGTGTTAGGGCTACATGCACCTCCAAACGGAGTGTTTTGAGAGAAAGTAAGAGAAAATGGCAAGTTGGCTGTGCAAACGACCAAAGAAACCCACAATTTTGAGTATTTTCTTTGTTAAAAATTATAACCAGTATATTTCCTGTTCCACCTTAAATGGTTACATTCGGACACCTCAGGCATCAGAACTGCTGCACCATGTAAAGTGGAATGGGACAATTCGAACAAGAAGGTGGCGAATAGTTTCAGCTTCATATCACTGAAGAATTAGGGGTGGGCACTAATAAATAATAAATAATAAAACATTATTTATTAAATAATAATAAATAATAAAAATCACTTGTAAGTATGTATACAGTAGAACCCTCTTTGGTGCTATATAGAACCATTGTCTCTTCTAACGAACCCTTGAAGAACCATAATTTTTAAGTGTGTATACAATAGAACTCTCTTTGGTGCTATATAGAACCGTTTTTTTTTTTTTTTTTACTAATCAACCCTTAAGGAAATATTATTTTTAAGTGAGTATACTGCAGAAGAACCCTTTTTGGTGCTACAGTATATAGAACTCTTATACAACACATTATCAAAAAATACAAACGCATTACTGACAATTGACAAAATTAGTAATTATAGTTATGATTTTATTGCCAAAGCTTTGAATTTTCTGGATTTAAATGTGTACATTAAATGAAATACATCAACATAATTAGTGTCATTAATTTTACTTTCTTTTCACCAGAGCAGAGTTATGTAATATCGTTTATTCATGTGGAATCAATGCATTTGAACCTATTAAATTTAAAGCATCCTTGATTTTCAGTGTAAACCTTATTACACTCTCTTACAGCTAATCAATTTGCTGTTCAGAGTTACGACAGAGTTTTCATTCTTTCACTCTTTTTCTCTCTATCTCTTCTCAGCATTGTCCTCACAGCCCTTTCCCAGCAGTGTTCTGGACCTGACCCGTGTTAAGCACACTCCCACTGGCCCTGGACAGAGCACAAACCACACAACTACGCAGCACTGACGCCTAGAGACACCTGAAACTGTGAGTATCTCACACTGGAGTGATCCACCACCCATATAAACCCTTAACTTTCCAGTGATGAATGAGGTAGAGGGGCTGATACGTTGTGCAACATGTGGGCTACAGTCTGTAATTGTAAACCACTGTGCACCTGTATGGTAGGTGTTTCTAATAAAATGGCCAGGTACCACATAGGAGCACCTGAATTGACAAGTGTATATTTGATTAGCCAGGTATGTTCTCAAATATGTTAGAACAGAAATGTGGAGTAATTGAAGGCTCTCAAGGAAGTAAAAACTGCTGTACTAGGTCCCATATGGGTTCTTTAAAAAAGTGTGTGAAGAAATGTTGTTTAAAGAAAGACATCCACAATTTTTATTCTGCTAAAAGTTCAAAAAAGGGGAAATTCACTAATTCGAGAAAAATTTCAGCATAATTCAATGGTTGAGATGTAAGAGTCTTGGTGTGAAATGCTAAACCTTACAGAGTCAGAACCGTTAACAGTGGTTTGGATAGGAACCAGACGTCCACCTCTAAAAGGCCTCTTATAGATAGTTATTACATAAAATGGTTATGGAAACACTGCCTGATGAGTTTGAAGATAAGTATCTAGTCTAAAACATGTATTTTTAGAATGCATTCATGGTTGAGGGGCACAGGCAGTGTGTTCTAAGGTAAATAGTCCCCAACAAAAACTTATTTTCAGATTTTCCACTATTTTATCATCATCAACATTCCATATAAAAACTCAGGAGACGTGTTGATTCACTGGTGCTTTTGGATAGTAAATAAAATGTCTATATTTGTGTTGTAGGCATGGTGACCCCTGGTTCCTATCACCACCACTGTAAGGAAATCTGGACCCTTTCACAATAAACTACTCTGAATCTCTCTGTTTACACCTCAAACACTGAGTTATGTAGAAAATTTGAAAAATCTGTGGAAATCCTCTTTAATGTTGTAGTTATGATGTTATATCGTTCAGTTAGACTTCATCTAAGAGTTTTACAGAATGGTAAAGGGCCTTTTTGTCAGTGGTGTAGCCGTGGGAGTGGGAGTAATTTTAGTGAAATAAAATCCTATCTTTCCCAGCGTCTCGGGCTTTAGCTGAACTCTTTTAGTGGTGGCGTCTGAGCCAGAGTTATTCACCGTAGTCTTTGTGTGCAGGAACAGTGTCTGTGGACGGGTATTGGAGCTTAGCCTTGAACGTTTGCCAAGCATTTACGTTTCTAAACAGTTCTGTCCAAACTAGTATTAATCTTGTAGGCTTGCATTCAGTAATTACAAAGCATTGGGCAGCTTTCTTCTCTCCTCTCTCTCCTCCCCTGATTGTTGTAGCGCTGTCAACCATAAGGCTTTCTCTTTTTTAGCCCCTCTCAGTCCTGCTGCATTCGTCTTCACTTCAGTTGTGCTGCCTTTTAACTCCAGGTTACAGTACCAGACTCAAAAACAGCTCAGGTCAAATATCTTGTTTAACCCTTTATTTGGCCAGGGTCCACCGACAGGTCAAAAGTCTTATTACACACTTCTATAATCTAAGAACAGCTCAGCCAGTTTGCATTGGAGTCCTTGTAATTATGGAATAATAAGCCTCAGTATGTAATAAGCCTGAGATTTTAAGGGGTTAAAGGGCCCATGTTACTGTTATGGATTTGTGAATTTTCCTCTTGATATAGTTCATAAACATGATTAAAGTTTCTAAATCAGACCCTTGCGCATATCTCTGTATATGGAAACAGCAAAAACAGATTGGATGTGCTGTTTCTCTGATGTCCCGAAATCCAGTGCATTTACATACATATCCACCATATTGAGCAGTTTAGCACCACCCACTGAATTTATAAGGACTGTTTCAGCCAGGACTGCTTTTTAAATGAGGCACAATACAGAGCAGCCAATCAGGTGCAGAGCTCATTTACATATGACAGTCTTTAAAGGCACAGTGACAAAAACATCCTGTTTAATTCTGAGGGATAAAATGTTGTTAAAAGGGTTTGGTAATTAGTTAATTAGGTCTAAAAGACTTCAGAAATCATTAATAAGCATTTACAACACATAAATAAAAAGGGCAATGGTGACCTGTTGTCATCTAATAGTAAAACCATGTTTGTTTATACAGTGAAACATTATATTTATAAGATACAATAGCTCACTTTTTGTGAATGTTTTATAACTGCTTATTAACGATTAATGAAGTGTTCTTTTGCCCTGCGATGGACTGGTGACCTGTCCAGGGTGTATCCTGCCTTTCGCCCAATTACAGCCGGGATAGGCTCCAGCACCCCCTGTGACCCTGAAGGAGAAGCAGCTTAGAAGTGTGTGTGTGTGTGTGTGTGTGTGTGTGTGTGTGTGTGTGTGTGTGTGTGTGTGTGTGTGTGTGTGTCTGTCTGAAGTGTTCATGGCTTAACTAATGACTATTAACAAATTATTTTTATGAGTTTTAAGAAGATTTTGGCCTTAATTGTTTTTCGGATATCTATTCAACGCGGAAGGATACATGCAGGACCTTATGAGGCAAAATAGTCCCATTTTTTCATATTTATCATTATTATCATCATATACATTCCATATAAAAACTAAGAAGACACGTGTAGGTTCACTGCTGCTTTTGGATAGTAAATAAAATGTCTATATTTGTGGTGTAGTCATGGCGACCCCTGGTTCCTATCACCACCACTGTAAAGACAACTGAACCATTTCACACCAAACCACTCTGAATCACTGTTTACATCTCTCACACTGAATTTTGAACACTGAATTCAGACATTTTGAAACAGTTGCCCTGTCATCAGAAGTCTGATCCTCAGTGATACCATAGCCATCCGTGACTGGGGGTCTTAAAAGAGTGAAACTGTCCTCTCTCTCCTCCCATCACAGTGCTAGCCAGTTATTTACCAGTAGTAGCAATTGGTGATTATCTCCAGTGACACAGCATTAGTGGCAGTTTGGAAAGATCCAGGGGGGCTTCAAACAAGCTTGTATTGGGGGAGACCAAGCTGGGGAATAAATTGGGGAAAACATTTGAAAACGACATGGTGATTGGTTAGAAGGTTAATTTGGATGTTTCAGCCAAGAGCCATTACTGTAGTAACTGTTAACAAGCAATATATTATGCAGCCCTAATACTGTACTTTCAAACAGGAAAGAACACAATGTTTTGGTACGTGGACATGACTGAAGGTTTGGATTTAAATGAACCCTTAATGAGATTTCTCAGCTGAAATCCTTTCTTTGTCTTGTGCTAACATTAGTTAGTTCAAACCTTTCAGATAAGATAAATCAGTGGCTCTGATATGATTCAAAGTAAAGTGATTCAGACTGATTTCAATTTTGAGTGTTTTATAGGCCTGCTTATATTTTCTGTGCATACAGCTCCTTCCTAAGTTAGATATGTTTTATCAAAAAAAAATAATTCTGCTAATCTTAAATATTTATGAGCAACTGCTGCTGTCAGCACAAAACCTGGCATTGGAAAAGACATTAATTCAGATTCAGATTCAGATTCCTTTATTGATCCCAGGGGGAAATTGCAGTTGTTACAGTTGCAGCCATTTATGTAAAAATAAACACTTTACTAATAATTTAAGACAATATAGAGAATTTACAGTATGTACACCAGATTTAAGTACTTAAGAATATAGTAAGGTGGCGGTGATTATGATAGTAATGTGAAACATCAGGTATAAATCAATTACATCCATCCATCCATCCATTTTCCAAGCCGCTTCTCCGTCAGGGTCGCGGGGGGGGAGCTGGAGCCTATCCCAGCAGTCTTCGGGCAGAAGGCAGGATACACCCTGGACAGGTCGCCAGTCCATCGCAGGGCAGACACACAGACACAGACAGTCACTCACACCTAGGGACAATTTAGCACACCCACTTGGCCTGACTGCGGTCTTTGGACTGTGGGAGGAAACCGGAGAACCCGGAGGAAACCCACGCAGACACGGGGAGAACATGCAAACTCCACACAGAGAGGACCCCGGTCACCCGGCCGGGGAATCGAACCCAGGCCCTCCTTGCTGTGAGGCGACAGCGCTACCCACCACGCCACCGTGCCGCCCTAAATCAATTACAATTATTTAAATTATTTAAATTAAGTTAGTGTCCCTCTGAGTTATTGCACACACAATTGTTATTATTGCACATATGAACAGTTTCGTATTGAGTTTTGTGAATCACACACTGAGGGAGGAGTTATAGAGTTTGATGGCCACAGGTAAGAATGACTTCTAGTGGCGCTCTGTGGTGCATTTTGGTAGAATGAGTCTTGAGCTGAATGAGCTCTTGTGTCTCATCACCGTGTCGTAGAGTGACAAATGACAGTGTGACAGAGTGATTAAAATGACACTGACAAAATTAGAGGTTTAAGCAATGTTTATATATGTTGTTGGAACAAAATATATCTCCAAAATCATAACTTTACAGGAGAAGGAAAACCATACTTCACTTTTAATGTGAGTGAATTGAACCAAGTAATTTTGGGCTGTTTCTTTTGGTCCATTTATCATGAAATGCACACAATGTAAAGGGCAGCAGGCACTTATATATACAGGGAGATTCACTCGAAGGAGGCCCTGAATATTCTGCAGTAACTCTTGTTAGGATGAAGCAATCTGAACCAAAAAAATATGATACTTACCTTGACCTATGTCTAATCGATTGCATCACATGCGATGCTGGAAGTGATCTCACTTTTCTGCCAGACACATGAAGGGGTATGGGGGTATGCCCAGAAGTTGCAAACGTTAAACATTGTGACGGCTGTCTGGCACCTCCCTCAACGCTCGGACACAGGGGCATCCTGGCTTGTTCCAATCTCCATATACTGAGGAGCAGATGCTTTGTCCTAGCAGCGAGACTTCTTACAGAATATTCGGGGCCTCTTTCAAGTGAATCTTCCTGTATATATATACTTATATATGTGTATGCATGTGCACACTGCTTTCAGCAATCAATTATACACAATAATAAGACATTTGTAATTAGTGTTATTGTATCCAGGAACAGTATAGATCACTCCGATTGGTGCAAACTGATTCGAATACACCCTGATGTAATAAATGTGCATTTTCAGAACAGTCAAAACATTTGAGATGGTCGCACTCATTCCTGCCATCACTAGCATTAGTTTTAACAAGCGACCTGGACCATAACTCTTTTTAGGATAATTATATACTTGTGAATTCTGAAAGTCAAAGGATCCGCGGCCTGAATCTTTTGCTTTGTTCTGCTAAACCACAATGTCTTCACTGACTTCTATGTAAAGGAAAGAAGAGTTAGCACACATTTGACATAAATGAAAGGGCTGAAACAAACTGAAATATAGTAGATGGAACAGAATGTTTGCTTTTGTACGTTTCAGAATAACATTTTCAGAGTTTTGATCTTGAGCAAAGCAGAAGACCTTGTGAAATCACTTCGGCTCATGAGCGTTTAGCACTGTCATTCTGTTACCCACAAAAGCAGACGGACAATCACGGAGGTACCATTGTCACCGTGTGCCTGTGTCCGTGATCTCGGCCGTGTTATTAGGCCTCTTCAGAAACAGAGCGCATACCTGTCACCGCCACAGTAGGCACATTCCTTAAGAAATGTAAATGGATTGTGGTTTAGCGGGGCTTATGTGTCTCTCTTTTAATGAGAAACTGAGTGTCTGCATTGTCACAGGTATGCACATTTTTCAGAAGTGATGCCAGCTCTGTTCAAGCATTGTGTTCAGAAGCCATGAAATGCCTTTGTAGATACACGGCAAAACCTCCAGAACCTTTCTTAAAAAGCATGCCGTTATTTTAATTTCCGGCTATTCATCAATTTACACTTCACTTTCTCCCTGAATGTCTGACGAGAGGAAATATTCGAGAAATAGATAACAAAATTAATACTTTCAGAGCTTGAAAACAAGCCAAATTTGCTCACATATACCTATTCTAAATATATATTGGCATTTTGATGCATACATGTGCCAATTCTATAAATAAATGGATAGAGTGCCTTTAAATAGTGATGGGGAACACTGAATACTGAATCTATTCAGAAACACTTACCAGTCAAAGTTTGGCTCATGTTTGAAAGCACTAGCTTAAAATCATATTAACAGATGTATTACAACTTAGAGATTGTAAATCAGTGATTTTGGGATGAATTAGAGCGGAGACTGCGAGTCAGGCCTTTTCATCCAACATCAGTGTCTGACCTCACAACTGCACATCTGGAAGAATGGTCAAAAATTCCCATAAACACACTCCTAACCCTTGTGGAAAGCCTTCCCAGAGGAGTTGAAGCTGTTATAGCTGCAAAGGGTGGGCCAACATCATATTAAACCCTATGGATTAAGAATGGGATGTCGCTCAAATTCATATGCGTGTGAAGGCAGACGAGCAAATACTTTTGGCAATATAGTGTACATATGTATTAGGTTTTGCTTCCCCTCCATATGTTGAATGAATCTTTGAATTCAGTTTTCAGGCATCATCTAATACCTTAAAAAGCAAAAATATAAGACCATTTTAGACATTTATGAGCTTAAAGGACAGTTTGCTAGACAGTTCCAGACCTAGATTAAGCCTAGGTCTAGACCAAATGCATAAACTTAAATGACTTTGCAGATTAGGCTCAATTAATGTCCACAGAAACCAGCTGTAAATGTTTAAAGTTTATTTTAAGACACTGTAAGACTTTTAAGGATCTGTGCTTGATTGTGAACCATTTTTGAGTGATTATATTTAAAATTTGTTAATCGATTTAAATGAATTCATGTTTTTCTCTGTTAAAACACTGACCATGCATATTAAAGGTAAAGGGGAAATCCATGGATTTTTTCCAAATCTCTGTATAATTAAATGGTTAAGATGTAAACATAGTCATTCAGAGTGGCTTGGTGTGAAACACTCTGTTCTAGAGAAACTTACAGAGTCAGAATTGTCACAGTGAAAGTGATATGACCCAGATGTCCACCTCTAAAAGCTCAGTTCTGAGAAGATATGTTTTAAATATCCATTCACTTATACTTTAGCATCATCAACATTCCTTATAAATCTGAGGTGTTCAGTGTCACTGCTGGTTTTGGATAGTAAATAAAGTGGCTATATGTGTGTTGTAGTCATGATGACCCCTGGTTTCTATCACCACCACTGTAAAGAAATCTCTCTACAATGAACTATGGACCTTTTTTTAAAAAAAAAAAAAAGGATTTTTTTTTTTGACTCTGCTAAACTTTTAGAGATATAAAGTTTTCTTGCAACAGTGACAGCAGGTCAGTTCCTCCACTGGCCCCTATATGTAGAAATTATCCTGATGATTAGTTTCTTTCAACAGAAAAAGACACACTTTCTCACTTGTACACAAAGCCAAACGTTTTTGAAATGAATTTTAGTCATATGTGTGTGTTGTGAGTTCTGTTGGCTTTGCTCTTTGGTCATGCTGTAGTGCAAAAAGGAAGGCAGTAAGTGAATCGAGTTTGAGGGGTCCTGCATGTCGGAAGGAAGCGTCACGTTTGGTGTCACTTTTGGTCCACACAATGGAGTGGGTTTAGGGTTAGAGACGGGATTTAATTTCTGCCTTTGTGCTGCAGGTTTAGTGTAGGTTTTGGTTGGAGAAGCTCATCGGAAATAAGTGGTGGTGTGTGAGGGAGAGTGAGGGAGAGAGAGAGAGAAAGCTGAGCTGTGATGAAGGCTTTGGGGGCTTATTCACACATTTAGGCACAATTTCCAGTGCGGCTCAGTGCTTTAAATGAAGCTTAATCCATACAGATTGTGGAGAAAACTCAATCACTCTCACACTCACACAGAGACGCTGCTGAAGTGTCAGTCTTTTAAAAACATCCCCTTTAGCGCTGCATTGTAACATAATCAGTCCCTTAGAGGAAGCCTTTGTGTCTTCGTGTCTTTGCTGTAGATGCGTATGTTTTTGAAGGTGCTTATCTGGAATTAGCACACACTTCAGCATTCAATCACCATCAGAACAAAACCTTGTTTTTACTGCATTTAAAAAGGCCAGCTGACCTGACATTGTGTCAAAACTAAATCATAAATGCGGCAACAGAAATGATCCAAATTTCCTGCAGAGAAATGTTAAAACATTAAAAAAAATTTCAGCTGATTTTTCAAATTTTCTGCATAATTTAGTGAGGAGATGTAAACAGTCATTCAGAGTGGTTTGGTGTGAAATGGTTGATTGTGGAGATCAGCTTTACTTACAGTGGTGGTCTAAGAAACCAGGGATTATGATCTGTACAATAAAATTATAGCTCTTTTATTTACTATCGAAAACCACAAAATAACAGTAATATTAATAATAATAATAATGAAATGAGATTCTTTACGGAATATTTTGCCTTGCTTTGTTACCTCTCTGTCATGAATGTATTTAAGAAAAAATACTCATAATTATCTCAGCACATCTGTAATGATTTAGTGTAAAACCTTTGTATGAAGAATGAACACTTAATAAAGGTGTTTGGACTGCATTTAATAAATGTTTAGACTGCATTTAATGAATGGTAGTATGAGTATTAGTAGAAGTGTTAAAGTAGTAAAATGTGTGTGCTGAATATTTAGTATTGGTAGAGTGTTTAGACTGGATTTAATGAATGTTGTTTAGTGTCAGTAGAGGTGTTCAGACTGTGTGCAATGAATGGTTTTATTTTGTTGAATAGTTTAGACAGGATGTAATGAATGTTTAGTATCAGTAGAGGTGTTTAGACTGCAGGTAATGAACGTTTAGTATCAGTAGAGGTGTTTAGACTGCGGGTAATGAACGTTTAGTATCAGTAGAGGTGTTTAGACTGCGGGTAATGAACGTTTAGTATCAGTAGAGGTGTTTAGACTGCGGGTAATGAACGTTTAGAGGTGTTTAGACTGCGGGTAATGAACGTTTAGTATCAGTAGAGGTGTTTAGACTGCGGGTAATGAACGTTTAGTATCAGTAGAGGTGTTTAGACTGCGGGTAATGAACGCTTAGTATCACTAGAGGTGTTTAGACTGCGGGTAATGAACGTTTAGTATCAGTAGAGGTGTTTAGACTGCGGGTAATGAACGTTTAGTATCAGTAGAGGTGTTTAGACTGCGGGTAATGAACGTTTAGAGGTGTTTAGACTGCGGGTAATGAACGTTTAGTATCAGTAGAGGTGTTTAGACAGCGGGTAATGAATGTTTAGTATCAGTAGAGGTGTTTAGACTGCGGGTAATGAACGTTTAGTATCAGTAGAGGTGTTTAGACTGCGGGTAATGAACGTTTAGAGGTGTTTAGACTGCGGGTAATGAACGTTTAGTATCAGTAGAGGTGTTTAGACTGCGGGTAATGAACGTTTAGTATCTGTAGAGGTTTTTAGACTGCGGGTAATGAACGTTTAGTATCACTAGAGGTGTTTAGACTGCGGGTAATGAACGTTTAGTATCAGTAGAGGTGTTTAGACTGCGGGTAATGAACGTTTAGTATCACTAGAGGTGTTTAGACTGCGGGTAATGAACGTTTAGTATCAGTAGAGGTGTTTAGACTGCGGGTAATGAACGTTTAGTATCTGTAGAGGTTTTTAGACTGCGGGTAATGAACGTTTAGTATCACTAGAGGTGTTTAGACTGCGGGTAATGAACGTTTAGTATCAGTAGAGGTGTTTAGACTGCGGGTAATGAACGTTTAGTATCACTAGAGGTGTTTAGACTGCGGGTAATGAACGTTTAGTATCACTAGAGGTGTTTAGACTGCGGGTAATGAACGTTTAGTATCACTAGAGGTGTTTAGACTGCGGGTAATGAACGTTTAGTATCACTAGAGGTGTTTAGACTGCGGGTAATGAACGTTTAGTATCACTAGAGGTGTTTAGACTGCGGGTAATGAACGTTTAGTATCACTAGAGGTGTTTAGACTGCGGGTAATGAACGTTTAGTATCACTAGAGGTGTTTAGACTGCGGGTAATGAACGTTTAGTATCACTAGAGGTGTTTAGACTGCGGGTAATGAACGTTTAGTATCACTAGAGGTGTTTAGACTGCGGGTAATGAACGTTTAGTATCACTAGAGGTGTTTAGACTGCGGGTAATGAACGTTTAGTATCACTAGAGGTGTTTAGACTGCGGGCAATGAACGTTTAGTATCAGTAGAGGTGTTTAGACTGCGGGTAATGAACGTTTAGTATCAGTAGAGGTGTTTAGACTGCGGGTAATGAACGTTTAGTATCAGTAGAGGTGTTTAGACTGCGGGTAATGAACGTTTAGAGGTGTTTAGACTGCGGGTAATGAACGTTTAGTATCAGTAGAGGTGTTTAGACTGCGGGTAATGAACGTTTAGTATCACTAGAGGTGTTTAGACTGCGGGTAATGAACGTTTAGTATCAGTAGAGGTGTTTAGACTGCGGGTAATGAACGTTTAGTATCAGTAGAGGTGTTTAGACTGCGGGTAATGAACGTTTAGTATCAGTAGAGGTGTTTAGACTGCGGGTAATGAAAGTTTAGAGGTGTTTAGACTGCGGGTAATGAACGTTTAGTATCAGTAGAGGTGTTTAGACTGCGGGTAATGAACGTTTAGTATCACTAGAGGTGTTTAGACTGCGGGTAATGAACGTTTAGTATCACTAGAGGTGTTTAGACTGCGGGTAATGAACGTTTAGTATCACTAGAGGTGTTTAGACTGCGGGTAATGAAAGTTTAGAGGTGTTTAGACTGCGGGTAATGAACGTTTAGTATCAGTAGAGGTGTTTAGACTGCGGGTAATGAATGTTTAGTATCAGTAGAGGTGTTTAGACTGCGGGTAATGAAAGTTTAGAGGTGTTTAGACTGCGGGTAATGAAAGTTTAGAGGTGTTTAGACTGCGGGTAATGAACGTTTAGTATCAGTAGAGGTGTTTAGACTGCGGGTAATGAACGTTTAGAGGTGTTTAGACTGCGGGTAATGAATGTTTAGTATCAGTAGAGGTGTTTAGACTGCGGGTAATGAACGTTTAGTATCTGTAGAGGTGTTTAGACTGCGGGTAATGAAAGTTTAGAGGTGTTTAGACTGCGGGTAATGAACGTTTAGTATCAGTAGAGGTGTTTAGACTGCGGGTAATGAACGTTTAGTATCAGTAGAGGTGTTTAGACTGCGGGTAATGAACGTTTAGTATCACTAGAGGTGTTTAGACTGCGAGTACTGAACGTTTAGTATCACTAGAGGTGTTTAGACTGCGGGTAATGAACGTTTAGTATCAGTAGAGGTGTTTAGACTGCGGGTAATGAACGTTTAGTATCAGTAGAGGTGTTTAGACTGCGGGTAATGAACGTTTAGAGGTGTTTAGACTGCGGGTAATGAACGTTTAGTATCAGTAGAGGTGTTTAGACTGCGGGTAATGAACGTTTAGTATCAGTAGAGGTGTTTAGACTGCGGGTAATGAACGTTTAGTATCAGTAGAGGTGTTTAGACTGCGGGTAATGAACGTTTAGTATCACTAGAGGGGTTTAGACTGCGGGTAATGAACGTTTAGTATCACTAGAGGTGTTTAGACTGCGGGTAATGAACGTTTAGTATCACTAGAGGTGTTTAGACTGCGGGTAATGAACGTTTAGTATCAGTAGAGGTGTTTAGACTGCGGGTAATGAACGTTTAGTATCAGTAGAGGTGTTTAGACTGCGGGTAATGAACGTTTAGTATCACTAGAGGTGTTTAGACTGTGGGTAATGAACGTTTAGTATCAGTAGAGGTGTTTAGACTGCGGGTAATGAACGTTTAGAGGTGTTTAGACTGCGGGTAATGAACGTTTAGTATCAGTAGAGGTGTTTAGACTGCGGGTAATGAACGTTTAGTATCAGTAGAGGTGTTTAGACTGCGGGTAATGAACGTTTAGTATCAGTAGAGGTGTTTAGACTGCGGGTAATGAACGTTTAGTATCACTAGAGGGGTTTAGACTGCGGGTAATGAACGTTTAGTATCACTAGAGGTGTTTAGACTGCGGGTAATGAACGTTTAGTATCACTAGAGGTGTTTAGACTGCGGGTAATGAACGTTTAGTATCAGTAGAGGTGTTTAGACTGCGGGTAATGAACGTTTAGTATCAGTAGAGGTGTTTAGACTGCGGGTAATGAACGTTTAGTATCACTAGAGGTGTTTAGACTGTGGGTAATGAACGTTTAGTATCAGTAGAGGTGTTTAGACTGCGGGTAATGAACGTTTAGTATCAGTAGAGGTGTTTAGACTGCGGGTAATGAACGTTTAGTATCAGTAGAGGTGTTTAGACTGTGGGTAATGAATGTTTAGTATTAGTAGTTTGGAATTGCAGCTTTTTTCAGGCAGTGACTGACATACAGGAAACATTTTGTCAGTGTCATAAACTGAGCAATTAATGAACACCATGCTGTGTCCTGTGCTCACACATACAGTCATTCTCTCTCTGTCTGTCTCTCTGTCTTTGTCTCTCTCTCTCTCGCTCTGTCGTTATTTGACTCTCTGTTGTAGCTGTACCTCTGCCAGCCAATACAAAGCAGTCGTTTATGCTGAAGCATCTCTAAATTGGAGGTACCCTCTCGTGTGTGCGTGTAGGGGAAGCACTTCATTTAGCCTATTTTGTTAGTCATTTTTGTTTATTTTCCAAACGGAGTGATTGCCTGGTGGGGAATCAGAGCCTGGAGTGCTGTCTATTTCTCTCTCTCTGTCTCTCTCTCTTGCTCGCTCCCGCTCTCTACTGCTATTTTGTGTCTCTCTTCCCTTGTTTTGCACAGCCTTCTCTTCTTAACCTCTGATCTGTGGTAGAGCTGCACGATATGAGCAAAATACCAGTATTCTGATCTTTTTCTGTATATTTCAAAGCAAAAAAGAGCATCATTAGACATGTTTATTCATAGTTTTTAATAGTAGTTTTTAAATGTGGCTTTTTATCTGTTACATCTCATTACAGCTTGTTGGCAAATCATATTTGACATGACAAAAGATCTGGGGCTGGATTCAGAAAAGCTTTCTTAAATACAAACTTGCGAATGTTCTTAAGACAAACACTAAGAAGTTCATAAGATTTAAAAAAAATGCAATTCTTGGAAAAACTTAAGTAGTTCAAAATATACTCTTAAGATAATCTTAATTATTTCTTTAAGAAAATCGTTTTCTTATGTAGGTTATGTAGCATTTTACCATGTACCGTAAGCGATGCAAGACACAGTTTGAATCTGTATTAACTAAATTAACTGTATTGACTAAAAATCTGAATACCACTTAAACACCAGCTCTTAAAATTACTATTAAGATAATATTTTATAAAAACAAAAAATTAAGATGTCTTTTAAAGAATATTTCTCGTAACTTTTTTCTTAAGAACAAAGTTAAGAAAAAAACACATTTACACACATTTAATTCAATTTTCTTTCTTAAGACACTTTTGTGAATCTTTCCCCAATATCTGTGTGACCAGCACAAACAAGCCCCTCAAAAAAAAAAAGATATGTATTCCACACTTTTTGGATTATGGTTTGTTTTTGCTTTTATTTTGTACAACCTTTTACAATAAAAAGCCAAACCGTGCTTTATTTACATTTTAATGACCCCTTTATTTTGCACACAGGGATATGATTTTTACAAAAAATGTCTCATATACTGTTTTTCATTGCATGCTGCTTACTATGACTAAATTTTCAGCTTGTGGCTCGAGTGTTAGCTTGGGACCCTGTAAAGCACAGTCTTGTTTGAAACATCTTATGAATATTGAATTCTCTAAGAAACTGAAAATTGAAACATTGACGCATTAACATCAGCCACATCTTCAGCCACTCTTTATTTCTGCTGTATTGAAAAACGGATGACATTTTTCTTAATTTTGTGAATGTAACATCCCTAATAATCTGTAGCTGTATGAACAGCCGACCCACTGATAACCATCCCGTACTCAGAAACTTCTGTCTTTGAATGTAGCCTCTTTCATGCATGCGACACAAAGCCAAACCAGCTCAAGACATTTATTAACTACTGTCTAGTGAGAAGATGGAAACTTTTGGTTTTTTTGTGACTGTTTTTGCCATTTTGCAGTACAGCTGTGTGACTGCCAAAGCATCTCATTCACTCACAATCACACAAACAGAGCGGATGCTGCTGCAGTGATCTGTAGCTGTGCTGTTAAAGCAGCCTAAATAATGTCTACATTCAGAGACAGAGAGAAAGGACAACAGTGTGCGCGTGTGTGGGGTCCAGTAGAGGAAGTGCGCGGTCAGTATACAATTGTCTGTGACAGACACAATAAAAAGATTCACAGGATCTTTTTTCTAACTTTAGACAAAACGTTATGTTCCCGACCTTGAATGAGTGTCAGAGTAAAGCATTTTGTTTATGCACTGAAATCTGTAGGGCTTATACTTCATATTGCTGCTTTCTGAAGAAAATCATGGATCCACATGATGCCAAACTCTTTCATCGTATACGGTAATGTGATCCAGTTATCATCAACAAAGGCAAGAAAAATCACAAATACATTGTCATTAATTCGGCCCTTCGCTGGGCTGGGACACTCCAAACAACAGGTGGACAGAATGTGTTTCTTACTTCAGTCCAGAAAAATAGCCTTGTGTGGATTGCAAGTCGTACTTGCCTTATAGCTTTACCTGGCTAACAGTCTTACATGGTTTGCAGCCTTACCTGACTAATAGCTTTATTTGCGTAACAGTCTTACCTGGTTTGTGACCTTAACTGCCTAACAGTCTTGCCTGGTTTGCAGCCTTATCTGGTTATTAGGTTTACCTGGCTAACAGTTATACTTGGTTTGTGGCCTTTCCTGGAGAATAGCTTTACCTACAGCCTTACCTGTCTAATAACTTTGCCTGGCTAACAGTCTTACCTGATTTGTAGCCTTACCTGGCTAACAGCTTTACCTACAGCCTTACCTGTCTAATAACTTTGCCTGGCTAACAGTCTTACCTGATTTGTAGCCTTATCTGTCTAATAGCTTTGCCTGGAGCTTTACCTGGCTAACAGCTTTGCCTGGAGCCTTATCTATCTAACAGCTTTGCCTGGAGCCTTATCTATCTAACAGCTTTGCCTGGAGCCTTACCTGGCTAATAGCTTCACCTGGTTTGCAGCCTTACCTGGTTAACAGTTCTGCCTGGTTTGCAGCCTTACCTGGACAACTGTCTTGGCTGGTTTGTGTCCTCACCTGACTAATAGCTTTCCCTGGCTAATGGTCCACAGCCTTACTTTGCTGTTAAACCTATCTGGCTAACACATTTACCTGCATAACGTTCTTACCTGGCTAACAGTCTTGCCAGGTTTTGAGGCCTTATCTGACTAATAGCTTTCCCTGGTTAACAGCCTTACCTGGCTAATTGTCTTATGTGGCTAGTAGTCTTACACGGCTAACTGCCTTACCTAACAAACATCCCTACCAGGCTAACAGACTTGTGTCCTGGTTCATAGACCTCATCATTCTATTAACATTACCTTGCAAACCATTTATTCTCATTTCTGACAGAGCTTTCCTTTTCTCCCAGAAACAGATTTTAAACACAAACTCAGAATTCCTGTGTTTAATGTAAACAATGTGACTGTAGAAGGATGCATTTGAAAAAGCAAAACAAAATGAAGCTCATTTAGTCCTACAAGCGAACTCAAGTGTCATAAAAGAAACAAAGGTGTCTAGTTGATGTGCTTTGTAGTCCTATAACCACGTATTACTCACAGTGAGCCTTCCATGGCACAGTTAAGTGTTTTTCCACATAGAACCAACTCAACAGCTAATGATCAAGTCCTTCTGGAGTTGAATCAGGTGTGCTAGAGCAGGAAAACATGGAGCTGTGCAGTGCAGGTGGGCTTTAGGAGTGGGATGGAGAGAATAGACTATATAACGGAAATGGAAGTGTCGTTGAATACTGAGTATGCGTTCTGTTTCTGTCTCATAGGGCCGTTTGGAATTGAGAGAACGGCTTCCACAGGACAGCATGCCATCCTGCACTGTGTTCAGATGATACACACAATTAAACTGTTTATTTACTAATTTGAATATTGTTCTGAATACATTTTGGTTTCATAATTAATTTCTTATGAATGAAAAAAGGTTGATTTTTTTTTTTAAAGCAGCTAATTAATATCACTACCAGTGTTTAAATTCATCATATAGTACAGTAAAAAGAATGTTTACATAACACAGGTCCATATTTGAGTTAAGAAAGCACATGTGCAATGACAAAACTAACATTTCAACTTTATAAAGACTGTATTGCTTGTCACGGTGTAAATAACTACAGACTGTAAATGTGAAATACAAAAGGAATTGCCTGATTTTGTTATATTTATTTCATTTTTAGTATGAAATGAGCTACGTTGGCAGGTGAGCTAACTTATAACCAATTAGAAATGTAATAAATACAGTGTTAAAACAGCCCAACAGAAATACTGCTGAACTGTTGTATGAAAAACTGATTTATCGTAGCAGCTTTAGAAACAGGACTTCAATAGATGGCACCATTATCCACTTTATTAGGTATACCTACCTTATATCTACATGCACTGTCCATCTTATCAGCTCCACTGACCATATAGGAGCACTTTGTGGTTCTATAGTTACAGACTGTAGTCCATATGTTTTTCTGCATACTTTGTTAGCCTGTTCTTCAATGGTGAGGACCCCCACAGAGCAGGTGTTATCTGGGTGGTTGACCACCATTCCATTGGCAGACTTGATCACTAATGGACTATAGTAGAAGTTCACAAACCTTGGGCAAACTGCTGGGCTACAGGATGACCAACACAAACTACACTGCAAGAGAGGAGCCAACATTTCTGACTTCACATTTACAAGGTAGAGTAACAACAGGTGTGTCCAGTAGAGTTGATCAGTGTCTCTGCAGTGACCCAAACAGTGCCTGCTCTGTGGTGGTCCTGCAGGCTCCTGACCATTAAAGAACAGGGCCTAGATGGACTATGATCTGTAAATGACTCATCTAGGTAAATGGTGTAAATGATAAGTGGAGCTGATAAAACAGACAACTATAGATGTAGGCAGGTGGACCTAATAAAGTGACCAGTAAATGTAGATCTGACATGGATGCCTATAAAGTGATTATATATATATATATATATCATATGATGTATGATATAGATGGTGTTGCACTGAGCTTCTTTGTTGATGTTGAGGGGACAGTAGCTGGTCATGCAGGCATTTCGTCTGTGGTTGGGTTTGACTCCGCCTCCTCTGCTTCCCACGGCAACTTCATCGCCCGCAGCCCTGCTGAAAAAAAAAGGCACAAACAGAAAACGCCTCTTCATTTGTCCCTCCCTTCATTCGTGCTTTCATGTCTTCATCCCTCCCTTTATTGTGCCAAAAGACTGGAGTATAATGAGCGATGGGAGAAGGATAATAAAGGCCTTGATGGACGAGACCCAGCTTTCTGTGTGTTTTTAACTGAGTTCAGTAGTTAACAATTAGAGTTGTTGTTGTGCTATACTGATAGGATGTTTTAAATTATTTTCACATAGAATATCAACACAACATCATCCGATTCAGGGGATTCAAACTTTTGCATGTGCAAATATTGCTGCTTCTATCTCTATTTTTGTCATTTTTTAGTTTTTGACATCATTTGAAAATGCCTGTCGTCCTTTACTTTTTTTGTAAATTTTATGATGGATGGCCCAAAAAGAAATGGCCCAAAACGACCTGGAAGAAAATCTGGTTTCATTGACTTACATTAACAGTAAATTTTGTTTTCCCCTCTCCTGTAAAGTTCTCATTTTGGAGATTTTCTTCAGACAGCAGTGATATGCTGACTGGGCATGTGAGTTCAGTATGGATGTTTCTGTATGTATGAGTGATAAATCCATACCCAGAATGCCTTGCTCCTGCAGCTCCTGCTCTATGCTCTGCAGTCGGTTGTACTTATTCATCCGCCCCCCTCCACTCAGGCCCCCCAGCTTAATGAATGTCACACCCACACCTACAGCCTGCACACAGGGACATGCTGTACAAACGTGGAGTCCACACTGTATATAACAGTAAAGTAGCAGCCGTATACTGTGACTCTGCAGTCGTCTGCACAGGATTACTGTGTTCTAGCTGTATTCTGCTCTATTTATACAGTAATACACTCTAATGAATACAGTAATCTCTTGTATTTTTATATTACAACTGTAAACATGATGCAAAGAAGAAAATTGCCAGTAATTTACATAATTTAAATAGAAAAAAATACTAGAAGACAATGTATTTTTAAATTTAAATAAAGCAAAATGTAATAGAAAAAAATAATCACTGAATATATTTATTTACCATGTTTGCACTGTAAGTATAAACAATAAATGCAGATTTTTGTTCAGCATTAACAAGGAAAAGATTTCTACATTGCAACAATGCAATTTTTTGTTAAATAAACCCTCTTAGTTTTTCAAAGGCCAGAAAAAACATCCTTCTTCAGATTTTATTTTCCTTTCATTATGAGGATATTTTCTCGTTAATGCTGATGCCAGACTCACCACATCCACCAGAGTGTCGTCACCGACCTCTTCACTGCTGACCGCTAGAATGCTCTCTCCATCTGCACACACATACACATTGAGCAGGTTCATCAGGTCAGGTCTTCTGCTCCACTACATTACACTGACAAAGTTTTATAGTCAAGTCTCTTAAAGACTAGTCAGTAACTTAGTCCACGTCTAAACCTGATCTGAGTATCACTGTATAAGTGTGTGTGAGTGGGAGAGAGACAGAATGAGAGAGACACAGAGAGTGAAAGCGGGACTGACAAGCTGTCTGTGTAATGCAGTCGATTACTGCCTCTTTCTCTGATATTGATCGCCCTTCCATTGAGCTAATGTCTATTACCACATCTGCTCTCTTTATTTCTCTTTCTCCTCCTCTCCAACACTCTCCATTTCTCTCTCCTCCTAGCGCTCTCCATTTCTCTCCTCCTAACGCTCTCTCCTCCTCTCTAACACTCTCCATTTCTCTCTCCTCCTAGCGCTCTCCATTTCTCTCCTCCTAACGCTCTCTCCTCCTCTCTAACGCTCTCCATTTCTCTCTCCTCCTCTCTAACGCTCTCCATTTCTCTCTCCTCCTCTCTAACGCTCTCCATTTCTCTCCTCCTCTCTAATGCTCTCCATTTCTCCTCTCTAACGCTCTCCATTTCTCTCTCCTCCTCTAATGATCTCTCCTCCTCTCTAACGCTTTCTCTATTTCTCTTGCCTCCTCTTTACCAGTTTTTCTCTCCTCTTTACCAATCTATTTCCCTCTCCTCTAACGCTCTCTATTTCTCTCTCCTCCTCTAACGCTTTCTCTATTTCTCTCTCCTCCTCTTTACCAGTTTCTCTCTCCTCCTCTTTACCAATCTGTTTCTCTCATCCTCTTTACCAATCTCTGTTTCTCTCTCCTCCTCTGTAACGCTTTCTCTATTTCTCTCTCCTCCTCTTTACCAGTTTCTCTCTCCTCCTCTTTACCAATCTCTATTTCCCCCTCCTCCCCTTTACCAATCTCTATTTCTCTCCTCCTCTGTAACGCTTTCTCTATTTCTCTCTCCTCCTCTTTACCAATCTCTATTTTTCTCTCCTCCTCTCTAACGCTCTCTATTTCTCTCTCCTCCTCTCTAATGCTCTCTATTTCTCTCTCCTCCTCTCTAACGCTCTCCATTTCTCTCTCCTCCTCTCTAACGCTTTCTATTTCTCTCTCCTCCTCTTTACCAGTTTTTCTCTCCTACTCTTCACCAATCTATTTCCCTCTCTTCTCTAACGCTCTCCATTTCTCTCTCCTCCTCTCTAATGCTTTCTCTATTTCTCTCTCCTCCTCTTTACCAGTTTCCCTCTCCTCCTCTCTAACACTCTCTATTTCCCTCTCCTCCTCTCTAACACTCTCTATTTCTCTCTCCTCCTCTCTGACACTTTCTCTATTTCTCTCTTCTCCTCTTTACCAATCTCTATTTCTCTCTCCTCTCTAATGCTCTCTATTTCTCTCTCCTCTCTAACGCTCTCTATTTCCTCCTCTGTAACGCTTTCTCTATTTCTCTCTCCTCCTCTTTACCAGTTTGTCTCTCCTCCTCTTTACCAATCTCTATTTCTCTCTCTTCCTCTCTAACACTATTTCTCTCTCCTCTTTACCACTCTATTTCTCCTCTAACGCTCTTATTTCTGTCTCCTCCTCTTTACCAATCTCTATTTCTCTCTCCTCCTCTCTAACACTTTCTCTATTTCTCTCTCCTCCCCTCTAACGCTCTATTTCTCTCTCCTCCTCTTTATCACTCTCTATTTCTGTCTCCTCCCCTCTAACACTCTATTTCTCTCTCCTCCTAATGCTCTCTCTATTTCTCTCTCCTCCTCTTTACCACTCTCTATTTCTCTCTCCTCCCCTGTAATGCTGTATTTCTCTCTCCTCCCCTCTATCGCTCTGTTTCTCTCGCCTCCTAATGCTCTATTTCTCTTTCCTCCACTTTACCACTCTCTATTTCTTTCTCCTCCTAATGCTCTATTTCTCTTTCCTCCTCTTTATCACTCTCTCATCCTCTATAACGCTCTATTTCTCTCCTCTTTATCACTATTTCTCTCTCCTCTTTACCACTCTCTATTTCTCTCTCCTCCTCTTTACCACTCTCTATTTCTCTCTCCTCCTCTTTACCACTCTATTTCTCTCTTCTCTTTACCACTCTCTATTTCTCTCTCCTCTTTACCACTCTCTATTTCTCTCTCCTCCTCTTTACCACTCTCTATTTCTCTCTCCTCTTTACCACTCTATTTCTCTCCTCTACCACTCTCTATTTCTCTCTCCTCTTTACCACTCTCTATTTCTCTCTCCTCCTCTTTAACACTCTCTATTTCTCTCTCCTCTTTACCACTGTTTCTCTCCTCTACCACTCTCTATTTCTCTCTCCTCTTTACCACTCTCTATTTCTCTCTCCTCCTCTTTAACACTCTCTATTTCTCTCTCCTCCTCTTTAACACTCTCTATTTCTCTCTCCTCTTTACCACTCTCTATTTCTCTCTCCTCTTTACCACTCTCTATTTCTCTCTCCTCCTCTTTACCACTCTCTATTTCTTTCCTCCTCTTTACCACTCTCTATTTCTCTCTCCTCCCCTCTAACGCTCTACTTCTCTCCTCCTAATGCTCTCTCTATTTCTCTCTCCTCCTCTTTACCACTCTCTATTTCTCTCCTCCTCTTTACCACTGTCTATTTCTTTTTCCTCCTCTTTATCACTCTATATTTCTCCTCCTCTCTAACACTATTTCTCTCCTCCTCTTTACCACTCTCTATTTCTCTCTCCTCCCCTCTAACGCTCTACTTCTCTCCTCCTAATGCTCTCTCTATTTCTCTCTCCTCCTCTTTACCACTCTCTATTTCTCTCTCCTCTTTACCACTCTCTATTTCTCTCTCCTCCTCTTTACCACTCTCTATTTCTCTCCTCCTCTTTACCACTCTCTTTCTCTCTCCTCCCCTCTAACGCTCTACTTCTCTCCTCCTAATGCTCTCTCTATTTCTCTCTCCTCCTCTTTACCACTCTCTATTTCTCTCTCCTCTTTACCACTCTCTATTTCTCTCTCCTCCTCTTTATCACTCTATATTTCTCCTCCTCTCTAACACTATTTCTCTCCTCCTCTTTACCACACTTTATTTCTCTCTCCTCCTTTTTACCACTCCATTTCTCTTTCCTCCTTTTTATCACTCTATATTTCTCCTCCTCTCTAATGCTCTATTCCTCTCTCCTCATAATCACTCTATTTCTCTCTCCTCCTCCTCTCTAATGCTCCAGTTCTCTCTTCTCCTCTTTACTACTCTATTTCTCTCTCCTCCTCTCTAATGCTATTTCTTTCTCCTCCTCTCTAATGCTCTATTTCTGTCTCCTCCTTTCTAACACTATTTCTCTCTTCCTCTTTACCACTCTATTTCGCTCTCCTCCTCTTTACCACTCTATTTCTTTCTCCTCCTCTCTTCTATTTCTCTCTTCTTCTAGCACTCTCTCTATTTCGCTCTCATTCTCTTTACCACTCTCTATTTCTCTCTCCTCCTCTAATGCTCTCTGTATTTCTCTCTCCTCCTCTTTACCAATCTGTTTCTCTCTCCTTCTCTCTAACACTCTCTCTCCTCCTCTTTACCACTCTATTTCTCTCATCCTCTTTACCACTGTTTCTCTCTCCTCCTCTCTAACACTCTTTTTCTCTCTCCTCCTCTCTACCACTCTCTCTCTCTCTCTCTCTCTCTCTCTCTCTATATATATATATATATATATATATATATATATATATATATATATATATATATATATATATATATATATATATGATGTTGGCCTTCTCCAACATCAGTGTCTGACCTAACAAATGCACTTCTGGAAGAATGGTCAAAAATGAACATAAATTAACACACTCCTAAACCCTGTGGAAAGCCTTCCCAGAAGAGTTGAAGCTGTTATAACTGCAGACGTTGGGCCGACATCATATTAAACCCTATGGATTAAGAATGGGATCTCACTCAAGTTCATATCCGTGTACTTTTGGAAATATAGTGTACATATCTTCTCTACAACACTATTTATCTCTCAGTTTCTATGTATTTCTCTCTACCACCCTATTCCTAACTCAATCTCTATTTCTCTTCTCCTCTCTACCAATCTCTTTCTCTCCCACTGTTTCTCTCTTTCATTCTGTATTTCTTGCTCTCCTCTGCTCCATAATTATTTTTCTCTCCTCTCTACCACTTCCTCTTTATTTCTCTTTCTGCATCTGTTCTGTATTTATCTTTCACCTCTATATACTGATGTAGTCTCTCTCTCCTTCTCTATCTGACTATTTCTCTACATCTTCTTATTTCACTCTCTCTACCTTTCTCTTCTTTATCCTTCTCCTCTCTGTCTTTCAGTTTCTCTCAGTCTTAATTCCTCTGTCCCATCCTGCCACTTACTCAGCCATCAATCATATCTAACAGACCTAATCAACTGAAGATAAACAAATAAAGCAAATAAAATATTATTTATTAATAAATTGCTGGACATTCACAACATATGAAAAGATAAAAATACATCACTTAGCTAAAACAGTAGCAGCCAGTTTAAAGCTTTCATTTTCTCTGTAGTTTAATAAACACACCATGTCAAACCTCTGGTTTAAAAGTACCTGTAAACTGGATTCATTAAAACTGGATTAATTTGGATCTGAACTCTTCTTCAGAATGACCACAGAACATGACAGAGTTTCAAATATTTCGGCTCCGTCTGTACTGAGAGCAGGTTTACCCTTTACCTCTTCTCTCTGAGACGGCATGGAGGAGGTCAGTGAGGGTCATCTCGCTGTGGAATCTCAGAGTGACCCATGTGACCCCTGGGGGGAGGGGTTTGGCTTCCCTCCAGCGTGGACACGGACTGACCGCCGCCTCTGTGATTAGGCAGCATGACTGGCCAATCAGAGAGCTCAGCTTCAGCCACTGTTCCACATCCTGTACAGAGAAAGATGAGAGCTGCCAATCAATATAGACTCCAGGATGTCAGAGACAGAAAAACACTGAATTAGAATCAGATCCTGGGTTGCCAGATTTTACTTTACACAAAGGGAGGAAAGCCCTCAGTCAGAACTAAACCCCGGGTTGCCAGATTTAACTTTAAACAGAGGGAGGAAAGCCTTCAGTCAGGATCAGGTCATGGGTTGCCATATTTTACTTCACAAAGAAGGAGGAAGACCCTCAGTCAGAACTAGAACTAACCAGATCCTGGGTTGCTAGATTCTAATTTATATAGAGAAAAAAAGACAGCAGTCAGAACCAGGTCCTGGGTTGTCAGATCGAAATTTAAAGTCTTCTGGTTGATAGATGTTTTGAGAGAGCAAAGTCTTCAGGATCAAGCCTGGGGTTGAAAGATTTTACTTTTAACAGAGAGAAAAAAGTTTTCGGTCAGAACCAGGTGTTGGACTGCTGGTTTTGATTTACAGTCCTCTGGTTGCCACATTTTACTTTACAAAGAATAGATGTCAGTCAGAACCAGGTCTTGGGTTGCCAAAGTGTACCTTACAGTCCTCTGGCTGTCAAAATTTTAGAAAACAGCCCTTAGTCATTATAGGTCCAGGGTTTCTAGATTTTACTTTATACAGAGATAAAACATAAATCAGACCCAGACCTTGGGTTGCCAGTCTTTTTGTTTTTTTTGTTTGTTTTTTTGCAGCGACAGAATCAATCAGACCCAGGACCTCTATTGCCAGATTGAACTGCAATTGCTTCTGCTTTGTCTACAATATTTCTAATAACATTAACACAGCTTACAGTGTATGTGTCCTTATGTAGTGGTGTTTGAGGAAGATTCTGAAAGCAGATTTCACATAGATTACTTACCTCTTTCCTGAAGGGGTCAATGAGGGCTGTGATAGCTGGGTATTTACTAACCAGCCCCACATACATGTCCACCAGTTCGTCTGGAGATTTCAGAGTCCCCACCATCACTTCATACTTTCCTTTAGGCTACAACATAAAGGGAGAGACGTCAACAACAAGACACACAAAAGTCGTGGCCAGGTACTTCAACTTAGCTGCTAATTCTATTCATCTACTTAGTTAGGACATGCTGAATTAACTAGTAATATGAAAGGCTTAATAATCAACTGAAATGCTGATTACAGCAGAGATGCTGTGCAGTGGTTCATATCACTGGTCTGTGTCAAAGGCCTGTTTGCCCTATGATTTGATGTCCACATAGGCTAACCAATCACTGGAGCCCAATCAAGGCCCTTTTGTGCAAACATATGTAAAAGTTTGGGTGCCCCTGTTCAAATGATGTTTTGTTGAAGTAAGTAAACATAGTTTTAGTGCACCATTTCTGTTTATTTGAGTTTAATATATTGGGAAAAAATAAAGCGTATAAATGCACAGGCCATTTAATATTTCCCTCAATATGTTATAAAAAATAAAATGTTAAATAATATGTTAAAAATAAACTGTGTATTAAAATCTGCAGAAGTTTGTTCTCTGTAGAGGATGTGTTAATATTAAAGCACCAGTTAACATGTTTTCACTTAGAAAATCAACAAAATATTCAATTTTAGCAGGGGTGCTCAAATGTTTGCACAGGACTGTCCTCTCTTATAGACAAGAATTCAAGCCTAATGTGACACACTCGATCCTGAACATTTTCAGGAGCATGGTGTGTTACCTCAGGGTTAGAAATGTCCAAAATAGCTGACCGCCGGAAGTTTTAAAGGGTAATGTTGTGAATAACAAATGACAATTGCTACCAACAAATTAAATGTTTTGTGTTTTCTCACGTAGTCCATGAGCATGTGGGCAGCACAATTTATCGCTAGCCGGAGCTCTTTGCCAACAGGGAGTCCCAGGTTGGCACACGCCTCCATCAGCAGGTCGAGAGCTTGCTCCGGGCGGTCAATCCCCAGCTGTAGAGCGCCCCCTTCAGATATACCCAGTACTGCAGGCTGACAGATAGGGGACAAGACCTTGTTATAGTACTATATAGATGAGTATATCATGTTCCAACTTATTGATATTGTTTTCATTTCTTCCCTAATTACTCGTTGCCAAATCCACCTGCTAACTAGGTCTCCCTCTATCATACGTTGCCACTAAGCTTGGAGAGTAAAGGCTACCAAGGGCTGAACGATTTGGGGAAATGGACATTTTTTAAAACCAATTTAAACTGTGATTGTTTTTTATAAATAAGGGTTCAGGTCTGTTTCTTTGGCCAAGAATACCAGAATATATTTTTTTCTGTCTTGAGGCTTGAATACATAATTTAGTACACCAGACTGCCAGTTAGTTTATCACAGTAACAAAATGTATCACGATAACAATAAAATATTTTCATATTGTTCACCTTGGAATGGGTGTTTGGTTGCTTTTGTTTGGACAAACAGGCAGATCACAAGTTCTTTAAAGCTTAAGACAACAATGTTAACACTACAGGCTTTAAAACTACCTTCCCCAATAAAAAAAATCACAGTAACGCCAGGCCTCAAGTGACTTATTGCTTTTATAAAACATGAAATATAATAAAATAAATTATTTTCAGAAATATTGTGTATTATTAATAATAATCAACATACACAAATATTATGCCAAAAAATGCAGTTCCTTTAGAGTATGGTATCACTGCCAATCAACCATGGACCGCTGAATGAGGAGAACGTTCGGTCACCCATCGCTGTATATTGTGGTCATTTCATGAACTTTTTAACTTTTTTTATTTAACAATAAACATATGATAACACAGCACTGTTTCATGTAAAACTATTTGCTTTATATGTTTGCTCACCGAATTACCACCACGAGTCTTAATTAGCACCAATCCAGTGGCTCCCTCTTCTCACACTGGGGCTGAACCTCAAAAAGCTCCCTGCTCCCTACATAGTGCACTATATAGGAATTTAAATACTGGATCATGCAGCCCATAAGAGCAAAATACAGCTAAGAAATAGTTATTTGGGGTTCAGTCACATCCATACTTGATAAATGAGGCACTATTTGGCTGTAGAGGCTAGAATTTCTAAACTTTCATAGCTAGCACATTATTTAGGGAATACAGTGCTGTTTGGGATTCAGCCTGGATTTGACATGACTTCTAATTTTGCTACGGGATCAACAAAGTGTGTGTCTGTCAGTCTGTCTGTCTGTCTGTCTGTACGTCTACCTACCTACCTACCTACCTACCTACCTACCTACCTATCTATCTTCTGAATGACACACACATATCTGAAGTGTATAATACATTCAAGTGATGACTGATAATTCAAGCCTGTGATATTAATGATGGAGTTGTTCAGGAAGCTGGCTATATTTTAGCCTGATAGCTAACTGACCAGCCTAGTTCTAGTTAAGAACATAAGTTGCAACCCCTCAGTGTAAACAAAAAACGGGTTCTTACTTCATCAGTACACTTTGTGGTCTATGTGAGCAGCATTAGAGTGAAAGATTATTGCATTAACAGCACAAGGGCTTTTTTGTGCCATGGTGCAGTAAAATATAATTCAGTTATTTATAAGTGAGGCGGTCATAAATGTGTATTGTGGAATTTATAATGGCTTCAAACACAGCTCAATCAGATTTTAGGACTGGAATGTGTTTGTTTATGCATCAATTTTCTAATTAGCATTGTAATTATTGCGTTTTGAGAATTGCACTCTTCCAAGTTGCTATTTTTTTTTTCATCTTTCAGCCCAAATCTAACACATTCTTCCTCTGAGATCTGTGAAGTGCCACCATTTTTTTCAAACTGCCTTATTTGACAGCTCAACATGCTTGG
The DNA here is from genome assembly GCF_015220715.1 of Pygocentrus nattereri. Lineage (NCBI taxonomy): Eukaryota > Metazoa > Chordata > Actinopteri > Characiformes > Serrasalmidae > Pygocentrus > Pygocentrus nattereri. The sequence continues at coordinate 9,550,217 of NC_051220.1, read as the reverse complement.
AGGAGAACACTAATTGCTTATTATTTTATGTCAGCAAATAGATACCCATGTTGGCTACCCATCCTGAGAGAGGCAACAATTATGCTTTCTTGGACTCCCGGCTACAGATAGCAGTGGCATCCCCAGGGATTGGACATGCAGTCTCCCAATAACAGAGTCAATTGATATTGTTTTCTACAGAAAAGTGAAAAGTAATCCATTTGAAATTACAACATGCTTTTGTTAGCACTGACAGTACTACCTGAAATACTTCCAAAAGTTAAATGAACTTTATTTGAAACTGACTGATTACCCGATTGATCGATTGGTTCAAATGGCTTGTCAAACATGCTACTCTGAATTGAACCATGAGCGCAAGTTAAAGAATGAGAATACTGAGTGTCAGAAAGTACCAAAAGGCCTTGCTCCTCTGTTAAAACACCAAGAACATGGAATGTTTGAAAGAGAAAGAGGGAGAAGGACACACCTTTGTGTGTGTGTGTGTGTGTGTGTGTTTTGTTCTGAGCTGAATGTTATTGCTGAGTGAGGAGATGGTATGTGCTCTCCAGCGTGAGGTATTGTGAGAGAGAGAATGTGGTTTCAGTGGGTTTTAATAGTCCAGAAGGCCACACACTCTACAGCATGTTGCGTTTTCATCTACCCACACTGTGGTCCATGGACTGTATTGTTGTACATGTTAGATATGAAGGAATATGAAGTCTGATCAATGAAGCCATGGTCTTGAAGTTGAGGCTTTGTAAATCTTTTTTCAGCGTGCCTGACCATGCAGTGTCTGACCATCTCTTCTGTTTCTAACAGCCTACCCCAGTTTTACCAGCTGCAGTGGAGGCGATTCTCTTTATTTCTCTCTGGAGCTCATGGCCCATCCTGATGATCTAAACGGAAGAAACACACGTATTTTGAAACAGACAGCAGCAAAGTATACTGTGAAAACTTTTAGGCACTTGAGAAAATGTCATTTAAAAAGCTAACTATCTGGACGGGAAGCATTTATTTGCTCAAAAAGGCTAATATTAGAATAAAGACATTCATATTAACACAATACGTTGTTTATGTGTTTGTTTATCCATTTCCAACTCTCTCCTCAGTGCAGCCCAGTGTTATTTGTAGTTATCATCCAATACCTGGTGTAGCGAAGGGATTCTTTGTTATGTTAAATCAGGACTGCTGGTGATGGAATTTAACAAATCTATGGCTATGTTCACATTACAAGCCTCTTTGTTCAAATCAGATTTTTTGCTCAGATCCAAACTCTCTCTTTCACAGTCAATTAGGTAATTGATTCAAATCTATCATTAACATGAATGAAACGGCATTTTGACATGACCCACATGCACACATGCTACTCAGTAACATGCATCACGTGCATCATCAGCAAACGAGCAGAACGAGCCTTTGCTGCGAAGATTATTAACACTCAACAGCCCCTGATCCGCATTATTAGAGCAAGACAAAGGTGAAAAGGGTCAGATATGTTGCTTTTCCAATGCTTACAGACTTTAACTTCTGTTCTGCACTGCAGCCATGGTAACACTGAATAATGTCGCATGTGCAGTGGGAAAAAAAAGTACATAAATTCCGATCTCAGCATTCATATTAAGGATATGTATCCAATATAGGACCACATAAAGTAGCTGTGTCCACACAGCTCTGAAAACATCAGATCACAATAGGGCAAAAAATCAGATTTGTTCCACTTCAACCTGGTAAGGTGAACATAGCCTATGTTTGTTTGCATCTGTTTATTTCCCAATTTTCTTTAACCCAATTTAATTATTGCCCATTCCACCCATTAGGTCTCCACCTATCACACAATGCTACCAATTGCGCGTATTCTGATGATATATGTTGATGATATATCTTACAAGCAAAAACACATTTATTGAGAAGATGAATGGTTTTAAATATCGTGTTTAGTTGCCTAAAAAATTCAGTGCTGCATATCATCTGCTCTGAGTATCAGAGGCCTGCTGTGGAAAGCGTAGTGGAATATAATTGTTTTAGTTACTGTTTATATATGTACATGTGTGTGTGTGTGTGTGTGTGTGTGTGTGTGTGCCTGTGTAGGGGAGTGCGTCCTGGTGGGCAACAGGATGAGTTCCTCCAGCAGGTTGAGTTTCCCTGCTGACGCTTTTCCACAGCTTAAAACTGTTAGCAGGGGTACAGGCATGAACACTGAACTCAGAGCCTGTGCAGAGAGAGAGAGGGAGAGACAACAAGAGAAACAAATCCTTCAGTTCCTCTCAAGCACATTACCGAGTAGCTCAACTTCATTTCACTTCCTCCTACTTGTTATAAATTGCTGGTTTTAAGACACACTGTAAATGATGTCTTTTGTAATGTTATATTTTGATTGTAAGTCCTTAAGAACATTATTTCTGAGACATGTGAGTGAGCGAGTAGGCACTCAATTAAATACTGGCAATAATTGGAGTTTTAGAATTAGGAGGTGACGTGTGTGATGTATTTATATCTGCAGCTTACAGGTTGTTATGTGCGAGAACTAATCTAGGTTCCCCAGGCCCTGGGTGTATTCAAATATATATATATATATATATATATATATATATATATATATATATATATATATGTGTGTGTGTGTGTGTGTGTGTGTGTGTGTGTGTGTGTGTGTGTGCTGACCTGGTCTCTGAGAGTGATGATGTGTTTGTAGAGGGGAACTGCAGAGAGGCTTGCAGCAGATTTAGCTGCTGCCAGTGAAACAGCAGCCACTACCATCGCTCCTGGCAACTCAGGCACCGGCAGTTCTGGAGGAGGGACTAACTTGTCCACACTGTTTTGCTTCTTACCTGCAAACACATCAGCCCAATGCAAGAGTCAACACTAATGACGCAGTCACATTTGCGTTTCGAACACCACCAACAACATGAAGCTATTCGAACAGTGGCAAGGTTACAGCTTTACTGGCGAAAATGGATTATGAAAGGAGAGCTTTAGCAGTGTAAGCGGTTTATTTAAGGTAGAAAAAGGCAGGAAGATGTTCTGTACTCTTATTTTGTTGTATAATACTGGGTTTGTCCAGAACTTAACAACAAGATGTTTGGCATCCTTGGCTCCCAAAAAAATGAACATCAACACTAACCCATGAACATCAATGCAAGATATCAGCAATCCAAGAACTCAACTCAAGAGCTCTAACACTAACCCAACATCAACACTAACCCAGTATCAACATTAAACCAAGAACATCAATGTAAGAGCATCAACGCTAAGCCAAGAATGTCAAGACAAGAGTGCCAGCATTGATCAAACATCAACCGAAGAGCATCAACATTAACCTTTGAACACTAGTTCAAGAGAATCAACCATAACCCAAGAAAACAAAGAAAAGGCTCCAAAGCATTCAAGCTGCTAATGAAACCCCTACGTACAGGTCAAAATAAGGTTTTGAAAATGTGCATTTTTATATCTGCATATATATTCAGATTTTTGTCTATGAGCATTTTACACACCAGGCTTAACTCCTGACACTCCTACACTCGTCCATTTTATCAGCTCCACTTGCTATATAGGTGTACTTTGCAGTTCTACAATTACAGACTGTAGTACATCTGTTTCTTTGTATACTTTGTTAACCCCCCCACCCTTTTCCCTGTTCTTCAGTGGTCAGGTGGTCAGGACCCTCATGGACCCTCACAGGGCAGGTACTATTTGGGTGGTGGATCATTTTTAGCACTGCAGTAACACTGACGTGGTGGTGTTAGTGTGTTTATGTAGTGTAGTGCTGCTGGAATCTTTAAACACTGTGTTCACTCACTGTCCACTGTATTTGACACTCCTACCTTGTCAGTCGACCTTGTAGATGTGAAGTCAGAGACGATAGCTCATCTGCTGCTACACAGTTTGTGTTGGTCATCCTCTATTCCCTCATCAGTGGTCACAGGACGCTGCCCACATGATGCTATTGGCTGGATATTTTTGGTTGGTGAACTATTCTCAGTCCAGTAGAGATACTGAGGTGTTTAAAAACTCCCGCAGCACTGCTATGTCTGATATACCTATATAGTAAGTGGAGCTGATAAAATGGACAATGAGCTTAAAAACAAGGAGGTGGTCATAATGTTATGCCTGATTACTATATATCTTGTGATCAAAGCTGTAATTGCCTATTTCAGATATTAAATTGATTAAACTGATCTGGTCTCATTGTTCAATCTGACTTACTGGTTGCGCCACCTGACTTTTCAGACTAATTTCACATTAAACAGGTATCTACTTAGTTTACTTACCAGTAGAAACCTTTGTCCTTGAACTTAAGTTCATAACCACATTTTTTCCTATTAATAAATATTATTATGATAAGGTCAGACAGTGGTCTGGTAAACTGACCCATGACATAGTAAACTGAACCGTTCTAACCACGACTCAAACATCAAACCTGTTAAAGGGCTGCTGACATTGCATTGCACCATGAAGGTCTTGGATTCGTCTTTGTGATCCACTGGCCCATACTGGCCCATCTTCATAAAAGCATGACAAAAAAAAAGTCCTTTGTTTTTGGTTGGGCAGTCTGATATGTGAGTGCTTGCAGACAAACATTTTTCGGTGCATTCAACACTTTTAAAGTTGCCTTGATTTGTTTTTATTTTAAAGTTTACAAACATAAAATCATGCCTATTTTATTTAGAATTTTAAATAGCTAAATTACTTTATGATGAATGAACTAAAATAATTTTATATGGACGCACTGAAAATTGTTTCACATTAAAAAAGGTGTTGAATAATTTGTTACATGTCATGTATTTATTTAACTATTTTTAGGGGAAATAACAGACTTGGACACAAAAATACGTCGTCAACGATCCACATGCCTCTGCACTGAAGCTCAGAGTATGTGTGTGATCTCAAACCAGCAAGAGAGCAAACCTAGCAGTATAATTCAAAGAGCAAAATCAATCAATTTAAAATGGCAAATCAAATGATCAATCACACAAAATCAAACCACTGGGGCATTTTGGCCAAACAGACATTGTTTTACTTCCAAATGTTGTTTTTGTTTACTACTGGCTTAAGAGAAAGCATTACACCACTTTTCTACAATGTTAAAAACTTGTAAGCTATGTTATTAGAAATCCTCTACCTTCTATGGGTGTAGAAATACAGACTGTAGCCCATATGTTGCTGCACAATAATTTAACATGTTATTTTACAATCGCTTAAGCCCAATGTATTAACCAGGTAAATGTGATGTACAAATTCCAAAATACTACGTCACTAATTTGGGTTACATGGTGGCAAATATCCAACAAGTTGTAGGTATTAATTGGCTGTGAGGCACAAATTCCACAGTACTGTTTAATTTTGGGGTAAAAAGACTAAGAATTTTAGATAGTATGTATCTGTTTATTGCCCAGAAACAAAACTGAATCTGGACTGTTAAAGAAAGCAGTGATTCTTTCTGTGGTGTTTTTAGCCTTTACTTCACAAAACTATCTTTGTATTTTGTACCATCATTTTACACCATTTAACTTTCATGATACTTTGAAGTGTTTTTGTTTCACTCTTACTGGTTGATCCACCTGACTTTTCAGACTAATTTCAAATTAAGCAGACATCTGCTTAGATGCCCACAGAAACCCATGTTTGTACTAAACACTTTGTTACTCCAAATATTTTTGAGGCATTTTATTATTATGTACTCATTATAACTGCACAGTATCCACACTACGTTAATATCTAGAACCTGAACTTCCTTGGAATAATTATTGCATACTTTTTGAGTTTGTACCTCATACTATATACCATTCATCACTGGCCAGTCTCTGACCACAGAACTGCTCTTGTCCAGATTTTATGTGGGTGGTGGTCCATATCGTGACACTGATATGGTAGTGTGCGTGGTGCTGGTATAAGTGTATCAGCCACAGCAGTGTCACTGCTAGGTCAAGAGTGCACCGCCACCCAAAAATATCCAAACAAGAGTGGCTCTGTGGTCAGAAACTGTCCACTAATGAAGGACTAGACACGAACACAAACTGTGCATCAACAAATGGGCTCTGGTCTCTAACAGCACACCAGCACTGTGGAGGTACACAAAAGTGCACTGGGAATGTGTATATAGACAGTATATTCACTCTGCTCTTAAAAAACAACACATCTTTAAATATTAATACCCACTCATGAGTCACAGTAACAGTTTTATGAATGAATAAAACTGTGATGAACCCAGGTCAAGACCTCCCATATCAGGTAGGAGTCCCTGCTCCTCTATCACCTTCCCAGAGGACCGTCAAACACACTTAACCTGCCCGTGACCTGCACGGCACTCTGCTGTAAATAAACACCCTCCACCTAAACCAGGAAGCTCCACTGAGTCTGGAGCTCTTTCTGCTGCTGGAAGAGCCTCGTGCTCTGCTGGCTGATGGATAGGTGTTGTTCTCCTTCCTCCTGGGACACTCTTTTTCTTGACATTTCTCATCGTCTGATTTTCAGTCTACCATGCTTTCCATGTTTCTTTCTTTTTTTCTTGTACAATTCATTCACTTTTGGCTGCACTTTTCTTGAGGGGTCTGTATCTGGGTCAAGTTCAGTTCCTCACTCATCACTGCAGAACTTACATACATGCAGTACATACCAAATATTTTACCACCAAACTGCATAAATTTTTGAAAAAAGCCTGCATAATTAAAATGTTAAGATGTAAAGTTGTTCAGAGTGCTTTGGTGTGAAATGCACCATTCTAGAAAGTCAGAATTGTTCGCAGTGTTGGTGACAGGAACCAGATGTTTGAAGGGTTTAATGGCTCTAAACGTTAGTACATGAAATGCCTAATGCCTGAGACACTGTTTTGTGACCGTTTTTAGAAGGTTTTTGCCTTTAAATGCACTTTTAAAAATACATCCGGGGTTCATTTTCAACGCCTATTCAATAATTTGATCTATAAATGGCACTTTTTATAGACAGAATAAAGGTTAAATGGGAGAAAGAGCTAAGAAGAGACCTCTCTGAAGATATGTGGAATAGTGCTTTACTGAGAGTTAATGACAGCACCTCTTTGGCGCAACTGGTAAAGGTACTTTAAAGTGATAATATGAAGGTGGACTTGTATAAAATTTGTACCGGATTTGTCTGGCACTAAAATAAATATATCTTCTTCTTTCGGCTGCTTCCTTTAGGGGTCGCCACAGCGGATCATCTGCCTCCATCTTGCCCTATCCACTGCCTCCTCTACTTTTACACCAACCATCTCCATGTCCACCTTCACTACATCCATAAACCTTCTCTGAGGTCTACCTCTTCTCCTTCTACCCGGCAGCTACATCTCCAACATTCTTTCCCCAATATATCCACTATTCCTCCTCAACACATGTCCAAACCATCTCAACCTGGCCTCTCTGGCTTTATCTCCAACCTGCTCCACCTTCACTGTCCCTCTGATCTGCTTATTTCTAATCTTGTCCATCCTTGTTTCTCCCAACAAAAATCTCAGCATCTTCATCTCCGCCACCTCCAGCTCAGCCTCCTGTCTTTTAGACAGAGCCACAGTCTCCAAACCATACATCATAGCAGGACGCACTACTGTCTTGTAAACCTTCCCTTTCACTCTTGCTGCTATCCGTCTGTCACACATCAGCCTGACACCCGTCTCCACCCACTCCATCCTGCCTGCACCCTCTTCCTCACCTCTGTTTTGCACTGTCCACTGCTCTGGATGGTTGACCCAAGATATTTGAAGTCATCCACCTTTACGACCTCTACTCCTTGCATCTTCACCCTTCTACCTGCCTCCCTCTCATTCACACACATGTATTCCGTCTTGTCTCTACTGACCTTCATTCCTCTCCTCCCCAGTGCAAACCTCCACCTCTCCAGATTCTCTTCCACCTGCTCTCTACTCTCACCACAAATTACAATGCCATCTGCAAACATCATGGTCCATGGAGCCTCCTGCCTGACCTCATCTGTCAAACTTTCCATCACTATTGCAAACAAGAAAGGGCTCAAAGCTGATCCCTGATGTAACCCTACCTTCACCTTGAAACCATGCAATAGAATAAATATATAAAAAAAATACATTTGGATCAGATAGGTACATGCAAGGTCTATTTTGCAATTATCCATATTACATATTAGAACTCAGCGGCTTCACTGGTGGTTTTGAATAGTAAATAAAATGGTTATATTTGTGTTGTAGTCATGGTCAGAAATCTGACAATAACTGCCAATTCAACCTTTAACCCTGAAGGTTGGCGCGCAGACTCCTGGTCACCATAGTGGCACAGACATAGCTAGCTAGTAGCTAACAAAAAAGGCAAAAAGAAAGATTTAAGACATACATTTGGAGATGAACTAACATATGCATTTATAATAATAATAATAATAATAGTCATAATAATAATACTTTCAATTTATATAGCACCATTCACAAGCAAACACTTTGAAAAAGTATAGCAGTGAACAGTGTAGAGGAAGGTTTTACACTGAACTTTAAAATAAGAGAGGGTACAGCAGTCATGAAGAGATTGAGGTAGAGTTCCAAAGTTTGGGAGCAGGAGCACTGAAAGACCTACGACCCACTGTTGAGAGTCTTGTGTGTGGGACAGCAAGAAGTCCAGTCCCAGAAGATCTGAGAGAGTGAGAGGGACAGTATGGTTGAAGGAGTTCACTAAGGTAAATAGGGGTGAGACCATGAACAGCTTTGAAGTTTAGAAGGAGAAGTTTATACTTTATACGGGACCAGGGAAGTTGATGGAGAATGGGAGTGATGTGTCCATTACACTTGGTAAAAGTGAAGACTCTGGCTGCTGAGTTTAGAATGAACTGAAGGTTGAGCAGTTTATCAAGGAGACCATTGAAGAGGGAGTTGCAATAATCAGTGCAGGAGAAAATGAAGGCATTGACCAGCACTTTGGCATCAACATTGTTGAGCAGAGGGCAGAGACCTGCAATGTTATGCAAGTGGTAGAATTCGGTCTACCATTTATTATCACTCCAGCTGGTTTCCTGAAATGTTAAATCTGCAATGAGAAACTGTCAAACATGAAAAAGTCGCAAAGCTGAAGTCAGCTTCTCGTTCACCAGCAATTTTTCTGTTCCACCTTAAATGACAACACAGGCACCATTTGGGACAATTCGAATGGGACAACTCGAATATGAAGCTGGCAAATGAGAAGCGTCTTCAGCCTCCTAAAAAGACAAACGTTGGGAGAAATTTTACAAGACACTACTCTACCTTTGAGGAAAGGTTTCCAGCCAGAGACGCGAGAAACAAGCTACAGCTTAGAAGAAATGAGCTAAAGCTTAGAGCAAAGCAAAGTATGTCTGCGTTTTTGTTTAGATTTTTAGCCTATATTAGCAGATTAGCATATACTGAGACATATTTCCAGCCAAGATGGTACAATGGACATAAAATGTTGGCTTGATGCTCATGACCGTGGAACAGCAGCACCAATGCCTCATAGCATAGCTCTCCCAAATATATATTACTGTGTGTATATTGCAATTAGCAATGAAACAAAATGTGAGCAGTTTGAAGAGTGAATATATCACTTTAGCTTTTTCCCTTCATTACTCTACCTTTCTCTCCTCCTTTCTTGTCTTTGCTTTGAGAAGGTGGGAAAGGGGGCATGGCCTCAGGTGCACTTTCACTCCTCTTTTCCTCTTCCTCACTCTTCCTCTCTCTGCTATGAGCATCTTGTTCCTCGAGATAACGAGCCATGACGAAATCACTGCAACACACACATGACAAGATAATCAGAACAAAGTTTTGATTTACTGAATGTTGATTTAGAGTTACTGTTGTCTGCCAGGTTCCAAGCTCTTTGTTCACTCTTTGAAGTTTCATGCAGTTACACACTATTAAATATTAAATGTTGCCTAAATACTGTCTTATACTTTATTGATGTACTGAAGCTATATGCACTTCAGGTAAAGGCAGCAGCAGAGCACTTTGCGTAGACCCTGCTATATTGAGTAAAGAAACAGAGCGCAAATGCAGGTTAATGCATCAAGATTTTTACAGGATCTTGCACGTTAGTTGAAATCAAACCTGAAAGAGCAATATCAAAGCTGTTGTAGGGATACACTGTATATCCAAAAAATGTCCTTCTAATGAATTAATTCAGCTACTTTAAGTGAACCCATGTTTAATTGTGCACACACAGCTAAAATCTCCATGAAAAAGCATTGTCTAATAGAATAGGACACTCAGAATGGGACACTAGAGGGATGTAAAGCCCCCCCAACATTGGTCTGTGAGGTTCTCCAGAGTGATGGAGCTCTATCCAGTACCTCTGTGATCAAATCAAATCAAATTTATTTGTATAGCGCTTTTTACAACGGATGTTGTCACAAAGCAGCTTTACAGGATTTCAGAAAAGACAAAGTTTCCACAGGACTGAAAGAATGTACAGAATGTACAGAAACCCCTCAGTGGGCAAGCCAGGGGCAACAGTGGCAAGGAAAAACTCCCTCAGAACTGAGGAAGAAACCTTGGGAGGAACCAGGCTCACCAGGGGGGACCCATCCTCCTCTGGTCAAACTACCTACAAGTGATGAGTTGGAGTGATCCAAAACTGACCATCCAACACCAATACAAGGGCTGAATGATTTGTGGAAAATACCAAATTGTGATTTTTATGACCAATATTGCAATTGTGATTTAAATGCAATTATTTTCCTTAAACTAAATAAACTAAACACCACTGGACATGTGCATAAAGCATCTTAAATATTATGTATATCCATTTTTTCAGGCCTGAGTTTTGAATGCTGAATGCAATGCTTCTCCACTTAAAGCTTGCGAACACAACATTGAGTAATGTAAAATCTAGTTAAAACTGCAGCTCTTATTTGAAAATGCGCTCCTTCAAATAGAGATTTTCATCAAACAAACGCTTAGTTGATCAATGCTAATCAGTACCGGACCTCACTAAGCTTCTTGTGGCTGAATGCAATCAAATCCTCAGAGCAATGTTCAACATCTAGTGTAAAGCCTTCCCAGAAGAACTGAGGCTGATACTGCAGCAGAGGAGGAGAAACTCCCCATTAATACCTTTCCTTTAAGGAAAAAACACTGGGCGAGCAGGAAACTAAGAGCCTGAGAGTAAGGCTGTGTTATAATGTCAATAAATCTAGAACCCATGTGTCAAACACAAGGCCCAGGTCCAGATCAGGCCCGTAGCATAATCCTACCTAGCTTGTGAAATTCTTTTCAATGTCTATTCATATTAGCCTGTTTTCACAAAGCACTGCACTACAATCCCCAGCAAGCACTGCAGCATAATATGCGTAATGTAATGTAAGGTAATGTAGCCTATTGTAATGTGCATGATGTTATGTACTGTAGTGTATTTATATACTTTTTTTAAAATATTTCAAGTATTCATTATGTAATATTTCAAGGTTCACTACACCCACCTTTATTTTGATGTTGATGTTTTGGTGCATTTTAAATAAACAATGGCCAGCTCAGGTTACAGCATAATGTTATTAAACAATCAAATAAAAACACAGACATTCTCTGGCCCACAGGTTTGTAGAGGTTTTCTTATATGGCCCTTTTATGGTTGAGTTTGGCCTAGAAGCTCCTGGAGGTTCCTCAGTGCTGCAGAAATCCCCCCGGTGCATCTATTGGTTGTAATGTTATCGAATTATCAGAATTATACATGTTTGGTTATATCATTATGACTGAGGAGAGAGTTGCTATAGAGCATGTGATCCTGTGTGTGTAGTGTGTGTAGTGTGTGTGTCCTTACCTGAGCACTTTGTCCAGCTGTGTTTGGTGGGCGGGGTTAAAGCCACACAGCATGGCACTCAGCTGCTCTCTGATCCACTCCAGCGCTGTCGCCACAGACGCCTGCTGATGGTCAGCAACCGCATCCCTTGACTCCACCCCATCATCATCAGCACCAGTAATCACTGCACTGCACACCAACTGCAACACAGACACATTCACACATGTTCAACTGCACGCAGTTTGTATAATGTCTATATAATACCATTGCATTGGCTCCACATGAGCCTAAGGTCACCATGCCCAGTGTTAAAATATTGCAATTTTTTTTAGATTTTACTAAGATTTTAAGATTTAAGATTTTATTAAGATTTTAGCCTAAATGTAAGAGATACATGTAGGGCAAAACAAAATAGTCCCAAAAGAAACCTTACCACTGTTTTACCATCATCAACATTCCAATTAAAAACTCAGAAGGCACATGGAGGTTCACTGTTAGTTTTGGATAATAAATAAAATGTCTGATAAAATGTATTTTTATGTTGTAGTCATGGCGACTCCTGGTTCCTATCACCACCACTGTAAAGAAATAAGAACCATTTCACACGAAATCACTCTGAATTACTCTGTTTACATCTCAACAACTGAATTATCCAGAAATTTTGAAAATTTTGTGAACTTGCCCTTTCCCCCATTCACCCAGCCCTCACTGAGAAAAACACAAACAGGGAGAGACACTCCAAATTCCTCTGTGCACCTTTCTCTGCTGTGCTGTACACTCCTCTCTGACCCCGCACTCAAACATATTCCTCTTTTTATCTCTTCCTCCTCTCAGTCATTCTTTCTCCACTCTACTCACACTCTCTCCTCTCCCCACTGTGTGTAGGTGTATTGTGTCACACATGAATCATCACATCACTCATCGTTTGTCCTGCTGCACAGGCAAAAGGTCAAAAGTCATAAGTTGATGCCCCTTTCTTCACCTCATTGTAGGCTATGGCTTACATAAACACACAGTCTGACCT
>NC_051220.1:9480000-9532500 GCF_015220715.1 Pygocentrus nattereri | reverse complement strand
CACCGAGCCTGTTCTAGAGGCTCTAAAGCCCCCCAGTATTTGGGCTGTGGATCAGTGGAATCGCGTTCTCCGGAGCGATGGAGCTCCTCGCTAATGCGCAATCAAATCCTCACAGCAATGTTCCAGTGTAAAGCCTTCCCAGAGGAGTAGAGGCTTTTACTCATTAACACCAGGACGTTATTATCACCATTATTAACACCAGGACAACCGCTGGGGTCTTAGAGCACTGACTGACTGACTGACCGACAGACGGTTTCCGGTTCGAGACTCTTTACGTGTATTTCCTCAGAGAAGACCTCTGCGCTGCTTTTCTCGCGCAGACAAACTGCCTGCACATTAAACACACACACACACACACACACACACACACACACACACACACACACACCGTTTATACTGAACTGAGGTTGTGAATTAAATTAAACCACATCACAGAATCAAACACGACAGCAGTGCGCGCAGCTCACACACACGCTTTAACACTGAACACATCAGGAAAACTGGACGTTATTAGCTTTCAATAATAATAATAACAATAATAATAATAATAATAATAATAATAATAACGATGCTACTACTACTACAAAAAATATAATAACAAAAAAAACAATAGTAATTCCAACATTTCTTCTTCTTCTTCTTCTTCTTAGTATTATTATTATTATTGTTGTTGTTGTTGTTATTGTTGTTATTGTTATTGTTGTTTATTTATTTTGGTGGTGGTAGTAGTTGTAGTATGATTGTTGTTGTGTAGTTAGTAACGGGTCTATCCTCAGTTTAAACTAAACTAATAAATAAATGAACTCAAATTTACACTAATATTGACATTTTCAGCAAAATATGTTTACACCGTTTTTGAGTTAACACGTTTTTAAACTGAACCAAACTCCCACTTTGTTTCAAACGGGGGCGCGCGTGCGTGTGTGCGCGCGTGCGTGCGTGTGTGTGTGTGTGCGTGTGTGTGTGTGTGTGTGTGTGTGTGTGTTGATTTATGACTCTGAGTGTGAGATAAGCCCCGTGCATTAATGGATATAAATGTGAAAACACACACGCACACACACGTGCGTCATTATTCCATTAATGATATAACTGGTCTGATGTAATTATTACTGCGATTATTAGTGTGATTAATGTGATGAATGTGATCTGTGCACAGCTGCAGTTAATCTCCTCCTGACCAGAAAGATGTTTAATCTTTATAATCCTGACTCTGTAACCCACAGCTGCACTCTGAGTATCCTCTCTGATCACTCTCTAATACATGAATAATCAATAAAACCTCCTCATCTCTCCTCCTCTCAGCTCTGATCACCTCTGATCACTTATTAATACACTAATAATCAATAATACCTCCTCGTCTCTCCTCCTCTCAGCTCTGATCACCTCTCATCACTCACTAATACACTAATAATCAATAAAACCTCCTCATCTCTCCTCCTCTCAGCTCTGATCACCTCTGATCACTCACTAACACACTAATAATCAATAATACCTCCTCGTCTCTCCTCCTCTCAGCTCTGATCACCTCTCATCACTCACTAATACACTAATAATCAATAATACCTCCTCGTCTCTCCTCCTCTCAGCTCTGATCACCTCTGATCACTCACTAATACACTAATAATCAGTAATACCTCCTCATCTCTCCTCCTCTCAGCTCTGATCACCTCTGATCACTCACTAATACACTAATAATCAGTAATACCTCCTCATCTCTCCTCCTCTCAGCTCTGATCACCTCTGATCACTCACTAATACACTAATAATCAGTAATACCTCCTCATCTCTCCTCCTCTCAGCTCTGATCACCTCAGATCACTTATTAATACATTAATAATCAACAATACCTCCTCATCTCTCTTCCTCTCAGCTCTGATCACCTCTGATCACTCACTAATACACTAATAATCAATAATACCTCCTCGTCTCTCCTCTTCTCAGCTCTGATCACCTCTGATCACTCACTAATACACTAATAATCAATAATACCTCCTCGTCTCTCCTCCTCTCAGCTCTGATCACCTCTGATCACTCACTAATACACTAATAATCAGTAATACCTCCTCATCTCTCCTCCTCTCAGCTCTGATCACCTCTGATCACTCACTAATACACTAATAATCAGTAATACCTCCTCATCTCTCCTCCTCTCAGCTCTGATCACCTCAGATCACTTATTAATACATTAATAATCAACAATACCTCCTCATCTCTCTTCCTCTCAGCTCTGATCACCTCTGATCACTCACTAATACACTAATAATCAGTAATACCTCCTCGTCTCTCCTCCTCTCAGCTCTGATCACCTCTGATCACTCACTAATACACTAATAATCAATAATACCTCCTCGTCTCTCCTCTTCTCAGCTCTGACCACCTCTGATCCCTCACTAATACACTAATAATCAGTAATACCTCCTCGTCTCTCCTCCTCTCAGCTCTGATCACCTCTGATCACTCACTAATACACTAATAATCAGTAATACCTCCTCGTCTCTCCTCCTCTCAGCTCTGATCACCTCTCATCACTCACTAATACACTAATAATCAATAATACCTCCTCGTCTCTCCTCCTCTCAGCTCTGATCACCTCTGATCACTCACTAATACACTAATAATCAGTAATACCTCCTCATCTCTCCTCCTCTCAGCTCTGATCACCTATAATGATTCACTAATAAACTAATAATCAATTTTAACTCCTTGTCCCACCCCCTCTGAGTTGTCATCACCTTCACTAATAAACTGATAATCAATTAATAATCAGTCAGTCCCAGGTAGTAAGCTACTTGAATTTCCAGTGAAAGAGCAGAACTCTGTGCTGAGATAAAGAGCTACAAATACACAAATCAGTTCAGTTAAATGAATTAATCAACCCCGGTACTGAGTGGGTTTGTAAAAATGTTTTATTATTAACAGTTCTAATAAACTCTGAGAGGATACATTTATCTGAATAACGCCATAAATTCATAATATTAGGAACATCACTCTGATATGTTGCTCTTTACTGTGGGCTAACAGGAGATTTGGTCATCATCAGCACACAGAACAATCAATAATTATTAGACCAGTTATCATTAATGTGAGTATGAGAGAGAGAGAGAGAGAGAGAGAGGGAGAGAGAGAGAGAGAGAGAGAGAGAGAGAGAGAGAGAAAACATAGAGATAGATAGTGAGGGAAGAAGTAGAGAGAAAGAGAGAGAAAGCGAGAGAGAGAGAGTGTGAAAGAGAGAGAGTTGAGACTCCAGCTCCTTCTCAAGTTCATGTGGGGTTCAATCACTCCAGGAGTCACAAAGAGGGCACATGCGCAATGAGCATTACACATTCACACACACATACACACACACACATATATATATATATATATATATATATATATATGTGTGTGTGTGTGTGTGTGTGTGTGTGTGTGTGTGCGCGTGTGTGTGGAGAGAGAGAGAGAGAGAGAGAGAGAGAGAGAGAGAGAGAGAGAGAGAGAGAGAGAGTAATTCTTATCCGCTTAAACACGAATAACGCAGCGCCACCATCTGGTCAGTTCCAGCAAACAGCAGCCCAGTGCAGTTTCACAAAGCAGCGCTGTGCGAGCCTCACTGTAATACACATTCATTCTCCTCAATAACATCTGCATATATTTAAAACATACATTCTTTAGACAACAGTTATGTCTAGAACCTTGGCCACACAGAGGGTCGTGAAAACATTTTGTGGTGTTCTGTCGGTTTTGCCACTTTTGTTAACTCTCCACTTCTCTGCTGTGTTGCGTTTTGCTTTGTCTTCTTTTCTCCCCCTTGTTTTGTTTTCCAGGTGATATAAACATGGTTCTATGTAACACCAAAATGGGTTCCAGTCTCTTTGTAGCAGTCAGAGACCCATTTATTGTTTATTTATTCAATTTCTACTCAAAACAACCATTAAGTACAAGTTATTAATTTTTTTTGTCATGAGACACTTCTGTGGAGATTAGATAGAAGATAAAAAGCAAAATAACTGAACTTTCCAAAAATGAAAATCCAAAAATGATTAACAGCTGCAGAGGAAACAGGACTCCTAACAACCACCTGGAAGACCTGCAAGACCATCAAAACCAATCTGATCCATCGGATCAGAAGCCTCACTGAGAAAAGGAGACACACACATCAAACAAAGAAGCTGAACAATGGACTGGCCACCCCAGAGTCCAGACCTCAACATCACTTCAAAAAGTGATCAACCAACTTCTAAGACTGAACTTTGGAGGTGTGTCTGCAGACTGTTTGAGAAACTGAAAGTGAGTCTCCTGAAAAGAATGTAAACTGGAATACAGGCAGAGAGTAATTCACTGAACACTCGGACAGCTGAGATTAGATGTAGCTGTTATTTATTTATTTGTTTTTTTTTTGTTTGTTTGTTTGTTTTGTTGTCTTTTTCCTAACATTGAAACCATTGTATTTAACAATGAGCCATTACTTAATGACTGCTTTGACTGGACATTATTGTAAGTTATTTCAATAACGATCGGTTTTATCCACTTACTTTAGTTTTGCGTCCGGTCAGATGACTTGTCCACTCTGTGTCCACAAGAATATGGTGTGAAGACCAGACAAAACGTTGTCCACTCTAGTCATACACACACACACACACACACACACACACACATCACCCCGGGAAATGTTGGTCCTAATCGCCCGGCCGAGTGTGATCGATGTGTGCTGAGTCTGCCCACTCTGAGTGGACGTTCTTCAGTGGACAGGAGCAACTTGTTTTTTTTTTTAACCCACACACACTTGTGGGGGTCCGGAGTGTTAAGGGCCCTTTTGAGGTGTTTTAGAGGGTTAACATAGTCTGGACTTCTTTTTTTATACATCCAGGAAAGACATGTGATCAACACACACACCCTCACCCACACACTCCCACATACACACACACCACAGTTCATCCTTTCTTTCTTACAGAAATGGACAACACAGAGATTTTACACATTGACCTAATTTTTAAACTGATTTTTAAGGAAATGTACAGAATAAGAGTCATAAACAAATACTACAAATAAATATAATACACAGCCACAAAGGGTATTGCAAATTAAATATCTGTACATTACATACTGTCGTACAGCGTGTTATACTGTGCATGTTACGTGCAATGTATGCTGCCATATATTGTAGAACAATGTGTGTGTAGTACATTACACACTGTAGTATATTATTCATCATAGAACATTATGAATTGTTATATATAAGTATGTAATGTACTACAATATGTAGAACAGTAAATTGCTCTATGGTACATTTACAATTGTAATACTGTAGTACATTAAAATAGGTAAATTAAGGTAAAGTGCATCATTCTGTTGTATGTATTTATATATAAGGTATACATAGGTAATATAATATGCACTAAAGTATATAATGTGCTTCAATGTATTAAAATGTGTAATGTACTAAAACAATGTACTAAAATATCTAATGTGCCACCATATATAGGTAAATATGTATTACAATGTGTACTAAAATATACAATGTACTATGATTGAAGTATCTAAAATGTTACAATGTGTTATGTACTACAGTATGTAATGAAGTATATAATATACTGCAATATGTACTACAGTGTCTAATATACTACAATATGTACTCCGTGTAATACAATATGTGCTAACGTATGTACTAAAGTATATAACATACTACAATAAGTACTATAGTGTCTAATGTGCTACAATATGGGCTTAAATATGTACTACAGTATGTACTATATTGTAAGATGTACCACAACATGTACTTAGGTATGAAACATACTATAATACGTAATACAGTACATAATATACTACAGTGTATGCTATAGTATGCACTGTACTACACTATGTACTAAAGCGTGTAACGTACTACAGTATGTACTAAAGTATGTAATGAACTGCAATATGTACTAAAGTACGCACTGTACTGTAATATGTAAAGCAGTATGGAATGTACAGTGTCTGTACAACAATGTAGGAGAGGTAGCTGCAAATGTGCAAGAATAATGGAATAAATAAATGGATGCTGGGAATTTTGTCTTGACTTTGGACTGGCCACATATTGCCTTGCTGTTGGGACTTTTCCTATTTGGTCAGGTAAAGCTCAGATCATTTTAATTCAGGTTTGTGTTGGTCATTTGCTACTGGATTATAAGACTTAACATTTAGTAACTACTACAATGTATTGTAGTATATGTACAATGTGAGGTTCAAACTAGATGACTTTAGAACTAAACATTACAGTGCATTTTATTTCAATTTGATTTCAATGATCTTAGATTCCCCACTGAAATGCTGGTCATTACAATCTGGGTTTGTGTTGGTGAGATTACAGATTCAACATGTAGGCCAGATTACTGACTTTATTTACTGTTTTAACTCTTCTCAGCTTCACGCTGAGCAGTTGGCATGACATGTAAATATGTGTAATATAAAATAATGTGCAACATAGGTGACTATCGGCCTTCATATACAGAGGTGAATAAATGTGGTAATTACATTTTTCATTATTTATTTATTTTTATATGTATTTTCCTCTTTAATCGGTTTAGGTTCCCCACTGTAGTTAAAATCATTGAAATCTGGCTTTGCGTTGGTGTCACTCACTGCAGTACACTTTATTGAATAATTCTGCGTAATTAAATGGCTAAGATGTAAACAGAGTGGTCTGGTTCAGATGTCTTTACAGGGGTGGTGATAGGAACCGTGGGTTGCCATGACTACAACACAAATATAGACATTTTATTTATTATCCAAAACCACCAGTTGAACCCACACGTGTGTTCTGAGCTTTGATTTGGAATATTAAAGATGATAGAGTAGAAAATCAATAGAAAACTGAAAAAATTGGCCTCACAACATCCTGCTTTTCTCTCTTAAGACCACCACTGTGAACAATTCTGCCTCCGTACGTTTCTCTAGAACAGAGCATTTCCCACCAACTCACTCAAAACAACTCTGTTTACTTTTTAACCGTTTTATTTTGCAGATAATTTTGGAATTCCCCTTTATGGTAAAGCAACATCATTCTGTACAGTGTAGGCATAGAATACGGGCCATAAATGCCATAAAAACTTTCAACTGGAGGACTTTATGTGTGAATAATGAGCACATAATTCCTGTATGTGCGTGTGTTCCTGTGAACAGTGCACGTTAGTCTTAGCCACTTGTTGCATTCTCACCCACAATAAAGCTCGAGCACCTAATTGCCCCCACCAACCCGTTTTTGCACGATTGTTTATGTGAATTCACCATTAAGCGTAGAGAACAGCAGACCGAGACCACAACACACACACACATTTGCATTCACGCTCTTTAATGGCTTAACTCATCACGTTAAACCAGCTTGCTGAAGGTCCCGCCGGGGTCACGGGGGAAAAAGGCCCAGTTGTACCTAATTAGCGCCCCGGCCCGGCCTTAAAGCTGCCAGATGCGAGCAGGAGGGCCTGTCCTGCCTAATTGCCTCGTGTTTTCATGTTTTCAAACTTGACCAGGTGTCTGATGAATGGGGGGGGGGCGGGGGGGGGGGGGGGGGGTGTGGAGGGGGGGTGTCGGACCCCAACAGCTTTTCACAGCTTTTCACAGCTCACTCACTGAAGATTCACTCCACACAAACTACCTGCAAAGGACTGAGCGCCGACGCCGGTCAAGTGTGTTTATCTGTTTGTTTACTCACTCGCGACCGTTTGTTTATTTATTTGTTTTATTTGTATTTTCGTTGTTTAGTCAAGTTTATGAAGTAAATTGTCTTTGCGTGAAAGTCAAGCTTCTTTATTTCCATAGACAAGCATGTATTTTTATTTATTTAGGTAAGTTTACTAATTCAGTCAAATTTGTTCATGTATTATTTAGTCAAGCTTGTTTTCTTTCCTCCTTTCTTCTTTCTTTCGTCTTTAATCAGGCTTACTTCTGTATAATCAAGCTTGATTATTAATTTGTTATTTGTATATTTGTTATTCAAGTTACTTTATTTGTTGGTTCAGATATTTAGCTGGTTTACTTCTTTTAGTCATGTGTATTTATTCAGTTACTTATGTATCAAGATTCTTTCTTTCAGTCTTTCTTTTTTTTATTCAAAGTTTATTCACATTTATTATTTTGTTTCGTGTATTTGTTAGTTTAACCAAGTCTGTTAATTTATTTAGTTTATTTCCTTCCTGAAGTTATGAAGATTATTGTGTACATATATATATATATATATATATATATATATATATATATATATATATATATATATATATATATATATGTATGTATATATATGTGCGTGTGTGTGTGTGTGTGTGTGTGTGTGTGTGTGTGTGTGTGTGTGCGTGCGTGTGTGTGTGTGTTTAAATTCAGTCAATTAAATTGCACATCAGCATGTGCATGCAAACATTTTAAGCACCACAGAATATTAGATTTAAAAAGCTTTCTGGTCACTTTTCTGATTTCCTCAGAAAAAAACACTAATATTGCAGTAAATATGAATAACAATAATAATAAATATTCATAAATAAGTAATAAATTGATGTCTGTTAATGTCTGCTTAACCATTTGTAAACTTCTCACCCTCTTCTGGCAGTCCAGTATTATTTGTAGTCATTCACAGGTGATTTGTTCAATCAGTTCTTCATTAGTTTTTAAAATCTTGTTACTGAATTTATGAATAGTTGCATTTTGTAATGATACTTAATGATTGTAGCAAAAATAACATTTATTTTTTGTTATATTTTATGTAGCACTTATGTATATATAATATATATATATATTAACATTATATACTGTACAACATATAGTAAATTTAATTACTAATGTGATCTATAGGGAATCATCCAATAGCATTAGAGCTGATATATGGGACACTGATATTTTCATATTTTAACATAAAATTGTAGGAAATCTGGGAGTTGAGTGTTTTGACTAAAAGCACACACATTTATTCATTCTATTATTTCAATTCATAACTGTGTCACCGCTGAGGCCTTGTCTCCAGAGGAGGCCCTGTACAATATAACAGACATAAAACAACTCATAAAAAAGGCCAGAATAAAACTGTACAGTGTTCAGACTTCAGGATACGCATTTCAGTTCAACAAGTGCGACCTGGGACAATGCAAGTGTCCAATAGTGTTTAAGTACCCATAGATCTGAGACTTGCTTTAGTGAATGTGTTTGATTATGTTTAAATCATTCCCCTGAGAGAGTTCATGGACAGGTCGTATGCTGTTACACACAGCAGTAGTGGCATTGTGGAGGTGTTCTGCTGAATTATGCCGTCTCTCGTCTCCATCTGGCTGTAATGCATAAGTAAATGCAAAACCCTTGACCTTTGCATGGCCTGGTACCAGCATGCGTTTTCCTCCTGAGTGTGTCATTTAACCTCTCAAACAGCGCGTAAGGGATTAAAAAACATGCAGTAGTGCCATGACAGACATTTGTCAACCAACGTTTCCCAATCCTGCTCCCACTACTCCCAACATAAAAAAATATTTTTTTATGTGATTCAACTCATCTGCTCAGTCCCGAGCCCTTCCTGAGGTCAAAATGGGGGTGCTATAGCTGGAAAACACTCAAATGTTGGAGCCAATAGGAACAGGATTACGAAAGATGAGTCGAGACAGGTGCAGATCAGTGACACAGTGATGTGTCTATTTTAAAAACTGTATTTTTTCAAAAATCCCTACATTTCCACAGTGAACCCCACCAAACCCACAATGCACAATCAAAAATGAACCAAATTGGTTCACAGACTAAACATGAGTGAACTGTGTTGTCTTTAAGTAACGTAAAATAGAATACAAAAATAATTAAAGCGGATTATAATGACTGAAAACTGTTCAAAAGAGAACCCCTTTATAATGAAACCTATATAAATTGCACTGAAATGTTTCAGTTTGGTTCGATCAGCAGTTAAACTGCATATTAAGATAGCAAATGATGTACTCACTCTACTTTATTTGACTGAATTTGAGGCATAATTGAATTAAATTGATAAAACCAGGTCTTTTTTATGAGTGTAGTCCACCAGTTAACACAGGTTTGGTGTCTGAAATTTGCTTCTTTAGCTGTGCAATGGAGCTATGAGGCTAATGTAGCTAAGAGGTAATGGAAGCTTATATACCACAAGTTAGCATCATCGTAGCTCCAATCTATAACATGTCTTGGCTGGTGGAGAACTGTGTAAATGTGATTTTTTTTTGGCCTCTAGCTAAGTCTTGTAGAAAATAAGCTACAAGCAGCTGAGGTTTTGAAAGGAAAACAAGATGCATCTGCTGTCAGTGAGCATGGAGGGGCAAAAAAAATCAGCTTTCTGTGTCCACACTCCCCCCTTGTGGACTCAGGCCCACGGTAGCATACGCTCCATACGCTAACAGGCTAAATATAACAGAGAAAAGTGCTGGATAGCTGCTAGAGTTGAAAGATCTCACTGCTAGATCTCACTTCATATATTGGCATTCATGCAAATAAGCATTATATTTACACTGCATACAATACTTATGTTTTTATAGGGCTAAAAAAAGAGATTTGTAGACATATAGCCACACATTCAAAACATGGCTTCTTTTTTTTCAGCCCATATACACATTTTGGACTGCTGTTATGACGGGTTATTTAAATGTGTTTGAGCCGCTTTAAGTATAGCATATAAGGCATTTTAAAAGTGTTGTCTTACAGAATCAAAAAGAATTTCCAATAGGCTGTAAAGAAATGCTGAATGGCTTTACAGATCAAACATTAAATGTGGAGGGTCAATTTCATTTATAATTTTTTAATAACTTGTGTTTGAGTACTGTAAGTAAGCATTAAGGTTCCTATCTGCCAATGGGTTCCAACAAATGGCTAAACTGAACACTACCAAATCTCTTTTGCTCCATTTCAGCCTTTGCACTTGAGTGCTCCTAGGACAACTCAACCAGCCCAGTATTTAGCATAATTCACTTGTATTGTGAAAGTGTGCATAGAAATATGGTTTATGACAAAACAACGCAAGCAAGTCTTTTCCAAACTTCATGTAGAGGCACACTGCCGCCCTCTACAGGTGAGGAGGACAACATGGGCAATGTTAGCAAGTGTGTGTCGGGGTTGGCATGTATGTGAAACTGATTTAATGTGGTTCCCACTTAGATGAGGTGATCACCACCATCAGCCGGTGTCATTCTGCATTAGAGCAGCATATGCTAATCAAAGGACTCACTGAATACACATTAGCCATTCAGGAAGGCAGCGGTTACAGGGTTAAGGGCCTAGCGTTCAAAAAGTGGGCTGCTTGTTTGAGTTTCTAGCTTCAGATCCACGCCATTCATCCTCAAACTACCACATTTACATTTCAGTGTCTGTGTTATTTAAAGACAAAAACTAACATGAGCTTGGGAAATGGAATCTTCTCACCCTTAGACAAGTTCACACAGGATTTGGCCTGGCCCAAGATATATAAGTAATATAACACATATTAAGTTTGGTCCAAAGCGTCTCCTTAATTACGATAAAGCACAGCTAAAGTTATAGAGCCATTCTCTTTGTTTTCCTAGCAGTTGCCTTGTTGGTGAACACGGACATGTTAATGCTTACAGCCTCACCCGGCCTACAAAATCCGGTCAGAGGTTGATTTATTAATGTCTATTAAAGTCTATTTTCTTTAAATAAAAGTAAATTGGAACATTAAACTTAACACATGCCTAGATGCCCTTTGATGAAGTGCTACAGTGTCCTTGAGAGCCTAGTTGAAGCTTTAGCATTAGCTAGAAAACATTTGCTAAATTAGCCTATTTTGTTGTAGAAGCTTCCGCTAACACCGCTAAATAAAAGCACTCTGAATGATCGTGACCAGGTTGTTGGACTACGCAAAACATGAGCGTCTTCTGCTATGGTACCAAAATGTCATGACCATTTTTAAAAGATATGCTTACTAATTCTCCAAAAAAATGAAATAGGGTGAAAGACTAAAGAGTTCCTTAAGAGAATTCCTGTTTTTGGTATTTAGAAATGCGAAACAAAGGCCAATAATGACCTATTTGCAGATGTTCCTGATTTACAAACTGTATTTCTAGTCAAATATTTGTGTTTTTGATTTATATGCTGTATTAATGCCTATAGATTGGCGTACTCTGCTAGAAAAACCAGCATAGTCCGGTGTATCTTGTGTTTTGGATGCTGGAATGCTGGTCAGCAGCAATAGAAGTTGATAAGCTGATCACCACTAAAAGCAGCATATGACACTGACCATGCTGGGGTGACCAACTAAACCAGCAGACCAGCATAAATCAGTACAGACCAGCTTTGGCTAGCATAAACCAGCACAGACCAGCTTAGACCAGCATAAAATGCATACTGGTCCCTGCTAGTTTATTCAGCAGGGTAAGCATACATGTCATAGAATATGCTGGCCATAGATGCTTCAGTGATAGATTAATACAGCATGCGAAGGCCTTATTTTGAGCGAAGCAAGAAGACATTTAAAAGGTTTGTCATCTTAAAATGCTAGTGTTGCTAATAATGAATAAAAGCTGGTTGTAGGCATGTTAGCATAATGTATATATAATCATAAGGACTCCCTGCTAGCTTTAGCCTGCTATTATGGATGACTTGTTGCTTTCACAGGTTAAAACTTCTCATTTATATTACTGACTTTAACGCACAAAATGACTTCATTTAACACAAAAGTCCATCATCCACCGTGGCTGAATGCGTCTTTGGACATTACTGTGTGAGTCACAGTGGCTGGATATAGCACAGTGGAGTCTTCTATGTCAAATCTAATGCTGCTGTGTTGATCCCTGGAGGGTCTCACAGGTCAGGTATGAAGTGACCACTAGATGGGGTATGGAACTGCTTAATAGTGACATGGCTGCATCAGCCATGACCAACCATTAGTTTCATCTTTCTCCTCCTCCTCCTCCTCCTCCTCCTCATCTTTTGCAGCAGTATCAGCCAAGGGCCTTATTCTATAGTTAGAGTATTCACATTGACTAATATATTATGCATGACCCCTTTCTCTTCTCTTCTCTTCTCTTCTCTTCTCTTCTCTTCTCTTCTCTTCTCTTCTCTTCTCTTTCTTCATTCTTTCTTTCCTTCTTTTTTCTTTCTGTCTATCTTTCTAACCACTGACAGAATCATTGTTTTACGTTGTTTTTTTTTGTTGTTTTTTTTTTGTGAGAATGAGGTGATCGTTTTTTTTCATGCTAATATGCTTTATATTTACAACATTTGTTTTTTGGGGGCTATAAATTGAGATTTAGTATCATTCTCATGTTTGTAAATAGAGTTTTCAAAGTGAAAGTGACATATTCATATTATCATGTTATTATAATAAGCTCTTTAAATACATATGGGCTGCTTTGACTGCAGGATATACAACTTCGTAAAAAAGTTTTGTCTAGGAGAAGAAAAAAATCTTTCAAATTGCATGTAAAAGAAAACTACCTAAAAGCTTTAAAGAACAAACAGTAAAAAGTAAGGGTTACTTCCTCTTATAATTAATGTGTAATTTGGGTATGATTGCTGTATATAAGCCTAACGATTCCTATTGCTTAACCCACTGCCAATGGATAAAAACAAAAATTTCAACGATATATTTCAATACTGCCCATTTCTTTTCATTTTTCTTTTGAAACATCTTAGCCAAAAAGAGTCTAAATTGAGTAATTAGTTGGATAGTAGATATTATAGCCTAGGCAGCGCATATTATCAAAAGTGTTTCATCATTTAAGTAAAAAGGTCTTTTATAAAGTGTGTATTATCATAGTGACAGTCATTCACGAGGTAGTCTATGACCAACACAGTGAGTTGGACAGTATGGTCTGAAAATGTGGCGATGTGATGACCAAATCCCGAATCCTAAATGTATTTTGAATGTATTACTTTTTTAGGCATTATTCAGATTAAGTGACCCTTATTAGTCCCACAACGGGGAAATTTGACCTCCGCGTTTTAACCCATCCGTGCAGGTAAACACCACATACACAGTAGTGAGCACACACACACACACACACACACTAGGGGGTGGTAAGCACACTTGCCCAGAGTGATGGGCAGCCCTATCTGCAGTGCCCGGGGTGCAGTTGGGGATTAGGTGCCTTGCTCAAGGATACCTCAGTCATGCCCTGTTGGCTCAAGGGATCGAACCGGCAAACTTCCGGACGCAAGGCTGGCTCCCTAATCTCCAGCCCATTACTGCCCCAAGACAATACATAACTGAATACATTTAGCATCTATTTAGAAAGTTTCTCTGGTGGAAATGTGCTATTGCACACAATATTCAGAACAACATTTTGTGGCATGGGTTGTGCTTCGGCAACTTCCGCAAGTGGATGAATCTGATGATTGAAAGAGAATTCAAAGAGAACTCAGTTAGAACTTGGTGAAGGTGCATCTTCTGAGGATGTGAGTGTGTTATTTACTATCATCACCACATATTCATCAGTATAATGTTGATTTTGCAGAATTTGACAGGGAAACTTTGTAACATTGTAACATTGGTACGAAAAGAAATACAATGTGATGTGAAAAACTCGCGACCCAACATCTCAGGCTTTTAAATGATTATTTAAAGCTTTATAGGCCCACTTGCAGTACCGTACACTCCATATTTTAGCCTGTTAAGTATTTTTCTATTCGTTTCTCCTTATACCCATATATAGCCATAGACCATAGACCTCACGTACTAATAATAAATAAGCAAACAAAAAAAAACTGCCCACTGATTTGAATGTTGAAGCGCAATCATTTGTGTCCATTTCAGTCAATACAATGCAAGACAAGCAGGCCATTTGAAATCACTCTATAGGCAGCTAAAACATCAAGGGCCACATAGTGTACACACTTCCTGACAGGAAAGGTGGGGTTCAGCGCTGTGATTTTAAACACAATAACTGCGGTTTGGGTGGTGGTGGTACAATAGCTCAAGCTAGTCCTGATTCTAGCTGTGATACGTTGCGCAGTGAAATCTGGATCTGCTTCTGTTAAAGTGAGCCTTTAGACTTATTATGAGTTTAATTAAAAAAAACTGTCAAAAAATGCTGTCTCATTGTTTGTGGGCGGAGCCTTTTAAGCCACGCCCTTACACTTTAGAGCAGGAAGTGAGCCTTCATCCCTGTCTGGCATGGCCACATGATGAGCAGTTAGATCCCATTGTTTTGAAGTAAATCTGCCCCAAAGTCTGACAGTCAGTGTGGAACGTTAAGAATTGTAACTACCAAAACACACATTTTCATGAAAATATTATGACATTAGGTGTGTACAACTGTTCATAGCTGTGTTTCTAGCTAAAGTCATGTACTATACTGTTAGTTTCATTTTTCCAAAAAAAAAGTTGAAGTTTAAAAGCAAAAATAATATTAGGCCACAACTCTGCTCACACTTTTCCCTGGAAGTGTCTAGCAGGTGGCAAAGAAACATACAAATAAACATACATAACATACTTAAAATAATAATACAAACCCTACTTCAAAGGGGAATTCCACTGATTTTTCAAAATGTATGCATAAATAAATGGGGATGAAATGCACTGTTCTAGAGAAACTTTTGTTCTCAGTGGAGGTGATTTAAAAAAAAGGCTCCCTCACAGAAAGTAATGATTACAAATGCACTGCTTTTGGCTTAAAACATAGTTTACCATCATCAATATTCCATATAAAACTCAGAAGACACGTGTAGCTTCTGATGGTTTTGGATAGTAAGTAAAATTGGCTATACTTGTGTTGTAGTCATGGTGACCCCTGATTCCTATCACCACCACTGTAAAGAAATCTGTACGAAGAGTCTGTACAATCAACCATTTCACAGCAAACCACTCTGAATCACTCTGTTTACATCTCAAACACTGAATTATTCAGCAATTGTGAAGCCCTATATAAACAGGATCCAGAAACTCTGCCACCTTCTCTGGGCCCATGCTAATTTAAAATGGACTGAGGGGAAGTGGAAAAGTGTCCTGTGGTCCGACAAATCAAAATTTGAAATTCTTTTTGGAATTCATGGACACTGTGTCCTCCAGGCTAAAGACCAACTTATTATCAGTGCACAGTGCACAAGCCAGTATTCACGATGGTATAGGGGAGCATTAGTGTACATGGCATGGGTGACGTGCACATCTGTGAAGGCACCATTAATGCTGAAAGATATATACATGTTTTGGCAACATATGCCACCATCCAGACTATGTCTTTTTCAGGGAAGGCCTTGATCATTTCGATAAGACAAGGCCAAACCACATTCTGCATGTATTTAAACAGCATGTTTCCATATTAAAAGAGTCTAAACTGATCTGCCTGCAGTCCAGACCTGTCACCACTGAAAAGGTTTTGCGCATTATTAAATGAAAAATACAATAATAGGGGCCCCCGAACTAATGATCAGTTGAAATCCTATATCAAAAAAGATGACAAAGAGACAATAGCACAACAACTGCTGCACCATTTATGTTGGTCATTGTTTGGTCCTTCACCATTGGTCACAGGACACTGTTAGTTGGATGTTTTTGGTTCTCAGTTCAGCAGTGACATTGAGGTGGTTAAAAACTCCACTCACACCAGCGCTACACACAACTAACACACCAACCATGCATCAGTGTCACTGCAGTGCTGAGAATAACCCACCACCCAAATAATACCTGCTCTGTGGTGGTCCTGCGGGGGTCCTGACCATTGAAGAACAGGGTAACAAAGTATGCAGAGAAACAGATGGACTACAGTCTATAACAGTCTGAACTACAAAGAGCTTCTATATGGTCAGTGGAGCTGATAAAATTGACAGTGAGTATAGAAACAAGAAGGTGTACTTACTGAAGTGCTTAGTGAGTGTATGTCCATATATGACTAATGTAACGCTGCTGTCAGACCAAAATCTCCAAAATGGGAACTTTATAGGACAAAAAAACTACTTCACTTCACACAAAGGTACCAGACTTTTTCCAAGTAATTCTGGGCCATCTCTTTTGGTCCATTCATCATGAAATTTACACACAATGTAAAGGACAACAGACCTTTTTGAATTTATGTCAAAAAATGAAAAATGGAGATGCAAGGTTTTGGTCAGACAGCAACAATAAGCTGGATGTAAGAGAAATCCACATATGGTCATTTATTCCATATATATATATATATATATATATATGCGCAATTTGCCATATGTCAGATTTCCATGTGGATTCGGCTGAAGTGTTGTTTTTATTTTTTGATTGGTTAAACATACACTATATTGCCTTCACACGCATATGAACTTGAGTGACATCCCATTCTGAATCCATAGGGTTTAGTATGATGTTGGCCCACCCTTTACAGCTGTAACAGCTTCAACTCTTCTGAGAAGCCTTTCCACAAGATTTAGGAGTGTTTATGGGAATTTTTGACCATTCTTCCAGAAGCGCATTTGTGAGGTCAGAGACTGATTTTGGACAAGACGGTCTGGCTCACAGTATCCATTCTAATTCATCCCAAAGGTGTTCTATTGGGTTGAGGTCAGGACTCAAGTTTGTCCACACCAAACTTGCTCATCCATGTCTTTATGGCCCTTGCTTTGTGCAATGGTGCGCAGTCATGTTGGAACAGGAAGGGGCCGTCCCCAAACTGTTCCCTTAAAGTTGGGAGCATGAAATTTCTAAAATCTCTTTTTTTGCTGAAGCATTAAGAGTTCCTTTCACTGGAACTAAGGGGCTGAGTCCAACTGCTGAAAAACAACCCCACACCATAATACCAAACTTTACACTTGGCACAATGCAGTCAGACAAGTACCGAGAAGCGTGATTCGTCACTTCAGAGAACACGTCTCCATTGCTCTAGAGTCCAGTGGTAGCGCTTTACACCACTGCATTAGATGCTTTCCATTGCGCTTTGTGATGTAAGGCTTGGAAGCAGCTGCTCAGTCATAGAAACCCATTCCATGAAGCTCTCTACGTTGTTCTTGAGCTAATCTTGAGCTAAAATTAAGTTTGGAGGTCTGTAGCGATTGACTCTGCAGAAAGTTGGCGACCTCTGCCCGCTCATTTTACGTGGCCGACCACTTCGTGGCTGAGTTACTGTCATTCCCAATCACTTCCACTTTGTTATAACACCACTGACAGTTGACTGTGGAATATAGTAGTGAGGAAATTTCACAACTGGACTGCACAGGTGGCATTCGATCACGGTACCACGGTGGAATTCACTGAGCTCCTGAGAGCGACCCATTCTTTCACTAATGTCTGTAGAAGCAGTCTGCAGGCCTAGGTGCTTGGTTTTATACTCCTGTGGCCATGGACGTAATTGCAACGCCTGAATTCCATGATTTGACGTGAGTGAATACTTTTGGAAATACAGTGCATATCCTTTCTCTTGCGCAGAATACACATTCCTAATGAAGATGAATTGCTAAAAAAATTTAGTTTTTTAGTTATTATGACTACTTGTTCCTGATCCACAGCATCCTATTGGTCAATGCTTTTCTACAACTGTAGAGCTATGGATACATTTTGGTCAGATACTCTATGTACTCTATGGCTCTAATATAACCTGCTACAATGAAGTATTCATCCCTGTGAGTAACAAAAGCCCTTTCAACCCTTCAAATAGACTTCAGAACAGTTTTTCCCTACAAAGTGCTGATACATTTTGTAACAGAGGCCCTTGTAAACTTGGCTCTGTTGGTCATTATGCATTTGTATGTAATGCACTGGTTGATT
The DNA here is from genome assembly GCF_015220715.1 of Pygocentrus nattereri. Lineage (NCBI taxonomy): Eukaryota > Metazoa > Chordata > Actinopteri > Characiformes > Serrasalmidae > Pygocentrus > Pygocentrus nattereri. The sequence continues at coordinate 9,513,875 of NC_051220.1, read as the reverse complement.
AAGGAGTTGTTAAGCGGTTCCCTGGCAAATGTTGGGCCCTAAGCAAGCAAGCAAGCGAGCAGAGTTTAATTATATAGTGCTTTTTACAACAGGTGTTGTCACAAAGCAGCTTTACAGAACAATCAGTATTACAGAAAAAAAAGAAAAGAAAATCCGGGTCCAAGCCCCCATGAGCAAGCCAGTGGCAACAGTGGCAAGGAAAAACTCCCTAAGGGCAGGAGGAAGAAACCTTGAGAGGAACCAAGACTCAGAAGGGGAACCCATCCTTCTCCGGTCAACACCGGATAGCAAACAGTGTTAGTATAAAGTATTATAGCACAAAGCGGGAAAAACAGGTGGGCAGGTGGTTAATTTGATTAGTCTATGATTATGCAGCGGCAGCAGCATCTGACGTGAGGATTGCACAGCGTTGAACAGCAAGAAGCTCAGTGGTGGTCAAGCCGGTCCAGAAGGCTGACGAGCACAGGACGGGCAGCTGTTCAACTCAGCAAAGAAAGGAAAGAAAAACACGGAGTCACTTCTGTAATGAGTGACTGATCACAGATTACAGTATTAACAGAGCAGCAGGGACTCGGCAGGTCTAGATCTGACAGGGAAGACTAATTACCTAAGACTAAAGGCTTGACTATACAAGTAAGTTTTTAACCTTGACTTAAAAACTGAGGCAGTGTCTGAGTTCTTATGGGAAAAAAAAGATCAAATTAAAACTGGATATGTTCTCTGTTTAATTTCTTAAAAATAATAACAAAGTGGCATCGATGTGTACAAGTATCGGTTCTCTAAACCGGACATAAATATCGCAGGTATCGACTCGCCCAGCCCTGCTTTACAGCAGATTACCCACACGTATAGTAGCGTTTCAACTCAGCAAGGGCCGAGCAGTCATTAGGTCAGTGCAAGCAGCCGGAGGGTCGAGCAGGGGGGCTGGAGGGGGAGCTAAACAGACGGAAAACCGCCAGCAGTGGACTTCCTTTCTCCAAGGTGTCAGAAAAAAGTCGTGCAAAAAAAAAAAACGGAACCGCTCCTCAAACTTCAGGCTGGAAAAGCGGAGGAGAAGGGAGAAACGGGCTGCTGGGGCTGAGCAGGCAGAAGTGGCTCGATATCTAATGATCTAAGAAAGAAAAAGAGAGGAAGAAGGGAAGGAAAAGGGGCTCTGCTGCCCGTGTTTTCAGGACTGGAGGCAAACGATGGCTGACAAAGACGCGATGGTGATCGAAGACATCATAACAGGTAAGAAAAGGCACGAGGTTTAAGTTGGATTCCTATTCACCAGCTGCTCCTTCGGATTTTTCCGTTCCACCTTAAATGGTGCGACTGCTGCACCATTTAAGGTGGAACGGAAAAATTCGAAGGAGCAGCTGAAGAACAACGACGGCAAAGTTTTGCTGGAGTGAAAAGAGATGTGGTCATCACTGATGGATGCCCGTTCTCGCCGCCCACCCCCTTAATTATCCCCCGGTTATCCCACGTTCTCCATTTTAAACACCATTTGGTGCGCACGCGCTTTTTAAATGTGCTGTTGGTGGTTTTGTAGTTGTTCTTTAGTAACATAAACACTGCTATACGCTTGTGGTTCTTCTGGGATTCTACAGTAAAGGCAGTGGTTCTGCTAAGAGGTTCTATGTAGAACCATTTGCATGCTGTTAAACTGTTCTCCGCCTGGTGAAATGGTTCTACGTTGGAGAATGTGTTGTGTCTGGTTCTACATAGCACCTAAAAGGGTTCTTATGTTATAAACGCTTAGGAAAGATGGTTCTACAAAGGTAAAGTGAGTGGTTCTGTTTAGAAGTTCATTTCTTGCTTAAATAGTTATTTCCTTGGCGAAATGGTTCTGTGATGGAAAATGTGTAGTATAGGGTTCTATATAGCACCAAAAAGGGTTCTAATGTTGTGTACACTTGTCAAAACGATGGCTCATTGAGGGTTCTTTAGTAAAGGGAGTAGTTCTGTTTAGTAGTTCTGGATAGAACCATTTCTTGCTAAAATGGTTCTTTCCTCTGTGAAATGACTCTATGATGGAGAATGTGTTGTATATGGTTCTAGATATCACCAAAAAGGGTTCTTATGTTGTATATATTTTTGAAAAAAGATGGTTCTTCAAGGGTTTTTTAGTGAAGGCAGTGGTTCTATTTAGAACTAAATGCATGCTTAAATGGTTCTTTGCCCTGTGAAATGGTTCTATACACTCTTCAAAACGATGGTTCTTTAGTGAAGGGAGTGGTTCCATTTAGAAGTTCTATATAGAAGCATTTCATGCTTAGATGATTCTTTTTGGAAATGGTTCTATATAACACCAAAAAGGATTCTTCTGATGTATACACTCTTACAGAAGGTGGTTCTTCAAGGGTTCTTTAGTAAAAGCTTTGGTTCTGTTTAGAAATTCTCTGTAACACCAAAAAGGCTGATGCACACACTGTGAAAAAGATGGCTCTTCAAGAGTTCTTTAGCAAAGGAATGGAATCATGAGTTCTGTTTACACGTTTTGAATGCTTAAATGGTTCTTTGGTGAAACGCCTCATCAGATGAATGGAGAATGTGTTGTATATGGGTCTATATAGAACCTGTTTGACAAAGCAGCAGCAAAAAGGGGTTTTGCTGTTGTTACAAGCTGAACATCATAAGGGTAACAATAGCGGAACCCTTTTTGGTGCCGCATAGAACCACATGCAACACATTCCCCATCGGTCTTAAGAACCATGTCGACCCATGTTTAAGCATGCAAATGGTTCTTCACTAAAGAACCCGTGGTCTGTTTTAAGTGTGCAGTACTGGAGTGGAAGTGCTGCTCTGCTGCAGTGGGTGGAAACCTAATGCTCCCTCCTTTTTTGCACATCCTGCATTCTCTTGTCTTTTTTATTTGGGAATAGAATCTATTTTTTTGCATTGCATAGTTTTGCAGCAGGGCTACACCTGTTAAAAGAGCCACTTTAATATATATATATTTATATATATATCAACACAAATGCTGTCCTGTTCACATAACATGTGTTGTGAGTTGTGACTGCTGCCATTGGAGTGCAGCCTCGAGTCACGTGGGGCGTCGAGGCATTGCAGCAAAAGTCTGCGTGCCTCATCATCCTCTCCCTCCTCCTCCTCCTCCTCCTCCTCATCATCAGCTCAGGTGAAGAGCGCTGAGAAGAGAGGTAGGAGCTTAATGCATGAGCACGAATGCAGTGAAATCTCGATTGCATTTACAATCTACTTTAATGCATTTGATGCACGGGCTGCGTGTGCATGTAAATATGCCTTTGCCCCCCCCTCGCGCGAGCGTTCCGGGTCGTTCTTGCAGGTAGTTTGCACTGCAGTGTGAGAAAATGCGAACGTGCGCGTGCGTTCCGGCGGCAGCGCGCGCGTGCCTTTGATGTTTTTCCACCAAAAATGGCTTTAATGTTTTGAGGCTGGGGGTGAAGAATGTGAGGGCTCGTGATTTTCTTCGGGAACTGTCCTTTAGGGAAAGGACACTCCGCTGATGTAATGCGGGCAGGAACGAGTGAACGAATCGTTCTTCTGAACCGACTCTTTTTAGACAACCGGTCGAACCGATTCACCTGCGATGTTTTTCAAATTTCTGATTAATTCGCTGTTTGAGGTGTAAACAGAGTCTTTCAGAGTGGTTTGGTGTGAAATGGTTCAGATGTCTTTTCAGTGGTGGTGATACGAACCAGGGGTCGCTATGACTACAGGACAAATATAGCCATTTTATTTACTATCCAAAAGCACCAGTGAACCGACACGCGTCTTCGGAGCTTTATGTGGAATGTTGATATTGGTAAAATAGTGGAAAATAATACGCTCTTGGGACTATTTTGTCTCACAGCACCCTGCATGTATCCCTCCGCCGTGAATGAGAGTTAAAGATAGGCCGAAATCTTCTCAAAACTACCATAAAACAGTGTCTCAGGCATCAGACAGTGAATTCATAACCACTTCATGTAGGAACTTTATGTGAGGGAGCTTTTAGAGGTGGATGTCTGGTTCCTATCACCACCACTGTGAACAGTTCTCACTTGGTAAGTTTCTCTAGAACGGAACATTTCAAACCAAACCACTCTGAATGCATTTTGAAAAATAATGATTTTTCTCAGTTGCAACAGGGATTCTGCTCAATAATGTGTGCTGGGGGCATCTCATTTAGAGTTTAGAGTCTGACTCATTTGTGCTCATTCGACTCATTAATTGAACTGAATATCATTGTAAATGATTTACTTAATTAAAAAAGGCAGTTCATTAAAAACATTGCAAGCTAGGCCTGTACGCAAAGCCTCCATCTCAAATAGTGAGAAGGAGAAGTAGAAGATGACAGAGTCTGTTTGATAAATCATTGTGAAACTAAGGGACATAAATGACTCATTGATTCGAATGCCCAGTTTATTGAATTGGTTTGTCAGGGACTGTGCATGCCAGTCTTTCGTGTAGCGAGCATGATGCACAGTGAAGCAGAAGCAGAAGAATAAAACATCTATTTAACTAATCAGTGCCCCTCAGAAAGTCAGGGTCAGAAATGAATCTCTGATTTGAATGTTCAATTCAATGAATTCAATTCAGAAATAGTTGATGCCGGCCCTTCATGTAGTGAGAATCTGACACACATTGAGTAGAAGAGACAAAAACATCTACTTGACTAATCATTGTGCCTCTCAGGGAGTCAGGGTCAAAAAATTAATCATTGATTCAAGTGTTCGTGCCAATAAATAGAATCATTAAAAATTGCTCCCATGCGTAAAGAATCTGACTCAAGTAGTGAATAGAAGTAGAGGATGACAATGCATCAATTGGTCTACTTGATGAATCACTGTGCCCCCCAATGCACACACTGGCACAAAAAATGAGTCATTTAATTGCCTATTTGATTCCTTGAAGACAGAATCGTTTCAGTAAACTGAATCAAACTTCTCATCGTAACTATTGTCTTTGCAGAAGAACCATTTTAAAGGTATACCATTACAGCAACTGGTCAATTTAAAGCATGCAGCTATTTTAGCTTCTTAAAAAGATCCTACTTTGTCTCAGTGTGTGCCATTTGAGGGGTCTAGATGTATATTCAGTGTGGCTGGTGTGGACTTTACATTAAAAGTTCACACCCCTTTGCTAATTGCATGCATTTGCATAGACGCATTGACCATTTGTCTCTGGCCACAATCTGTGAATCAGATTAGCACTGTCTGTGTTTAGGCTGCTGTGCCCGTTTTCAACCTTCTCTGGGTAAAAATGCCAGCAGGAAAACAGCCTCGTTCCCCTGGGTAGCACTTCGGGGCAGTGGGGATAAAGGGGTCTTTGTTCTGGGGGGAGGACGGCCTCAGAGCGAGCTGCATGTCCTCACGTAGCGAGAGAGAAGGCCTGTTGGTCATAACAGTGTCCCTGCACAATTCGGGCTGCTACTGCTGTTATAGTTATGCTAATGTACTTTAGTCCATGTTTGTAGATGACATTGAGTCATACAGTCTCAGAAACCACATAATCAAGACTATTAGAGATATTGAACAACTCGATTTGCAGTTAGCACCATGTTAATTGATAGTTTAAAGGCTTCCATTGCTGCTTAGCTACATCAGCCTCATAGCTCAAGTGTAAAATTAAAGAAACAAACTCTACAAATTCAATTTTTTAACCAAGCTTTTCCTTTAAAATGGGTCTGTAAGTGCAGGGAGGCTCTGAAATGCAGGGTGGCGGGATTCCAGAATTGGGAAATAGCTCTGTGGCCGATAGCCAGTCGTGCGTTTCACATGTGGAGGAGAAACTTATGTAAACAAACCATTTTCTCAAACTGCGTTTGTTACAGTGAAGCCAATGCATTTTAGATAAATAACCTACTTGTCTATCACTCTCTCTCTCAACCGCAGTGTTGTGACAGCTCTCTGTAAACTTGCACAGTTAGATCTGCTGGAAGCTGCAAAATGCTTTTAGAAAGTCAAAAAGTTTGTTTTCTTGGAAAACTGATTAAAGGTACAATGAGTAAAATTTTCTACAAGATTTTGGGGAGTAAATATAACAGTGAAAGATGGATTTTGAGGCAATACAGGGACCCCAGTCTAGAGAAACTTCATAGAGAATCTGAAAAACAAATCATTAAAGGTGCAATAAGCATGTTTTCCATCAGCATTAACATGATATGTAAGGTGGATTATGAGGTGATATTAATATCTAATGTCTAATTCCTGAAGTTAAATAATTAAAAGCAGTTTTTAGTACTGCAGCAACAAGGCTTTTAAATTTAAAGCTTACAGTATGTACATTTGCCATGTCCATTTTTAGTAAACTCATAGCTACATCATTGGCAGCTTTATCATTTTTTTGATCAGGCCTTTACATATGATGATGGTCCTAAAACTGAGAATCAGTCTTGGCCTTTCATGTAGAAGTGAGCAGAAAAAAGCAGATGTGAAATTCTGAAATGAAGGGTATTAATAGTGAGTTTGTCCTCTGGGAAGCCGTCTTCTGCAAAGGCTTTACACTAGATGTTGAACATTGCTGTGAGGATTTGATTGAGCATTAGTGAGGTCATCCACTGATGTTGGATGGTTAGTTCTGGATCACTCCAGCTGATCCCAAAAGTATTGGATGGAGCTCCATCACTCCAGAGAATGAAGTTCCAGTGCTCCACAACTCAGGTCTGGGGGGCTTTATACACCCCTAGCCCACACTTGGCATTGGGCACAGTGACCTTAGACTTATGTGCAGCTGCTGCAGAGTGGTCACAATATTCAAACTTTCAGAGTTTCAGCTGATATTGATTCAATATTTCTTCTTTAGAAACCACTTTAAAAGAAGCACTTCACTTAAGATTGGATTCACTCTGTTTTTCACTCTGATATCTCGTCCAGCGGTTTCTGCTGAATCTGACCGATACAGGTACCTCCTATCAGTTTTCATCTCTAATGTTTTGCAAATCTGACATTTGCAAGATAGAGATTCTTTTTGAATGACTGTTTTGCTCTGTTATCATCTGACCTTGCGCTAAAGGGACCTTTACACAGTGTACTGTGTACTGTCTATTTCCATGGCAACAAGGACTCTTTTTATTGAAAGTGAATGTTATGGATATAAAACCTCGATACAGTAAGCATTCATTTTTACTGTAATGCACAGTGGGATACAGAAGTCTACTATAGAAATCTGAGAATATTTGCACCTGTACACAAATGAAAATTTCCATTTAACCTCAAAAGTAATGAATAATTTTCTGATTAATTAAATTTTCTGATGACTTTATATAATGGAATACATATAGATATAATTTCCAGTAAAACTACCTCAGATGCTTAAGTAAACATACTTTTGAGTGTTAACAGTGGCTTATTATTCTGATATGCCCCTTCACTTTTTAATAAGAAAGAATACATTTGAAATATTTGTATTTTTATTCATCTGTGTCAGTATTGCTTTCTGGCAAAAATGCTATTAAATGTTTCGCAACTGAAGTTGTACAAAATTGAAGTTGGCTTCTTTTTCGCCAGCTGATGCAGCTGACCGACCAGGTGGCTTCTCAGGTGGTATGAGACAAGGAGGTGAGGGACGTGATTGAGGGTGTGCTGTGCTTTAATTTTCATTCGAAATGTGACCGAAACATCCCTGAATCAGCCGTTCAGCTAAACGGGGTAAAAAGAGTTAGTATGGTCTGAATTCTTTATACGTTGCATTATGTGTACTTATTTGTATACTTATATAAATGAATCAGCTGTCAGGTGGATTTGATCTACTCATCATGCTTAGCAGCTTGAGTGCACGCCATCTTTAAAGCAAAAGGGACATGCCACCATATACAAATTTTTTGCTGATAATATAATTTGTGAAGCATTAAATTAGAAAACAAAGCAAAATAAAGTCCTTTTCACAGGTGCTCTCAGACGTTTGGAACCCATTGTATCACCCAGAGCAGATGTAATGTGTCATCAATACCATGGCGCAATAAAGCTGGACTTAAAGCGAAGCGTATTTTAGCAAATCTGAGGTTGTTTTGTGGCCTGTTTTGTTTGGAGCCCTTTAGAACGATGCCATTGTCATGTCTAATCCGACTGGATGCTGGTTAGCGTGTGGCACGGTGATGTTTTTGTCTGTATAAAGGCGTGGTGGACACTGCTGGACAATGGCTGCTGGTCCACAGTGGACAGTTTACTGCCCAGAGTGCGCGGAGGCAGCAGGATTGCTGAGTCAGCAACTGCAGTACCCACACACAGACATATACACATGCGTGAGAACACACATATGCAGTCGTCAAATGTTCAGAATCAGTGTTTTCACTGATATAAATCCAATCAGGTTTTAGGTGCATAAACAAATGATTCTAATCTGCTCGTCGGGCAAAACTTAAACTAATTAGCATGAATCAGTAAGAATGAAGAAATGTTGGAAATGACCGAGAAAGCTGTAGGACATGGAGGATGAAGTTATAATAAAGTTCATATATACAAGTGAAGTTTTAATAAAAATAATATATAGAATAAAGTTATTAAAGAAATAATATCCAGAATGACGTTCTAATACATTAATATCTAATGTAGTTATTCAAAAATGTATATCCAGAATTATAATAAAACAATTTGAGTGAAACTGCAAGAAAATAAAATACCCTGGATGATCATCCATAATGAACTTATGTAATAAAATTAATATCCACAATGAAGTAAATGAATATCTGGAATGTAGTTATATAATTATCATCCATAAAGGGATATTACAGAATAAATTGAATAACTGATTCAATACAATGTATTCTAATACAGTATGACTTTAGAATACACACAAAAAATCCCGAATAAAGTTCTGATATTATTAACATTCAGACTGAACTTCTAATAAAATGAATATCAATAAATATAATTAAATATCAATAAAACAAATAAATAAAATGAATGAATATCAAAACAATGCAATTAAACAACAAGTTAAGTTCCAAAATGAATGTTGAGACTGGCTTGTATTACCAAAGTGGTGATCAAATCTTTAAATCCATATAAATACATGTAATACAGTGTATTATTTATCATTTATGTTTTAAATATTCAATGAAATATGGAACTATCGGTTTGGGTTCTAATTTATTATATCAAAATCTGTGTTGTAGTTATTATTGCGTTGAAAATGCAAGGACTGTTAACATGAGGACAGATTCCAAACCTTTGGTCGTATATGAGGACATATTGTGAGTAAGAGCTGAGATGGTGTCCGTTCAGGGTGTGACTCTCTTGCTCTCTCTCTCTTTCTCAGCAGTGTTCAGTGCTGTAGAGCTGCTGTCTGGGTGTGGCTGTGTGTCACACACACATGTGCAGATGCGGATTCTCTACAGATAACACACACACACACAGCAGCATGTGGAATAACTGCACACACTCACTGGGAATTTAATTTGGTTTAAGCTTTATTGGGTCTGATTGTTTCCTCATTGTGACCAATGTGATCATTCTGTCACATTACAGTGAATGAATCATATTCAAGCGACCTGCGAACAGTGAACGCTGGGGCAGATTAATAGTTATTGGCCAATATGTTGCGTAATGCTTTTCAGTGACAGAAAGTGAAATCATATTTTGGAACACTTTGTACACACAGGATCTCTCTCTCCCTCTCACACGCCCAGATGTTTCGCATATCTGAACCCCAGGAGAGGAGTGGGCCAGGGGTTGGGTTTTGAAAGTGAATTTTGCAGCAGTTCAGCAGATCTGGTTTATGTGGACTCTACCAGAAGCATATCTGTTGTGAGACTTGGGCTGCTTTCACAAAGCAGAAACTTTGTGAATTCAGTGAGAACAATCCATTAAATGAACAGAGCCTCGTCTTTTACCCCATGTTTAAGTATCCGGGTAGTTTTCTATCTTCGTTTTGGCCTCTTGTCACCATTAAAATGGTATTGCGGTGCACTGAAAACTGAACTCCCTTTTCATTGTTTTTCCTGCAAGCAGACGTCTGAGAGATGACTGATGAGTGGGTTGTGTCTGTATGCTCAGCAGTTTGGTGGTGATTTTAGAGTTGGTAATATTTATGTGTTTATAATTGAATTAGCCTTTTTCATTAAACGGCAACACAGAGGCATCAGAATGCACTGCTCTCGTTTCCCATAGATGGGGTGTCACCTCAACTGCAAATGGAAAAATATGTCAGAAATTCAACATATGTGACATGATGATCATTACACAAAGTCAGATTCAAAATAAATATTCATAAATGAATGTCAATGAGGTCAAAAGCCAGATTAGTTTGATTAGGACTTTGTGAACATTTCAGAGATGTTGACGTAGCCATGGCTACATAAAAAAACCCACGGAAAACAGATTTTCTTTAGCCTTTTGAAGCTTTTGTTTTCTAGCAGTAATTGGACTGAATTTGTATTAAAAATTGAATGGAGGAGGTCAATGTCTGCTGTATTTCTGTCTCTGCTTTGGCTTCATGTCACACACTGTATTTTGCATAGTGTGCTCACATGTTCTTCCAGTGTTGCCAGATCAACAAAACAAGCAAATAGGTTTATGAAAACAAGCCCAAAAGAAGTTGTCTCAACAAATAGGCAACCTTACCTACCACAATGTGTGAGAGAGATTTATCTATCTACATATAAATATAGGCGTATATGCTGTGTGTTTGTGTGCATTTATTTAGCATTTCATAAGAAACCATTTAAAAAATATTGTACTATTACAAAGTTACACTTTCTCCCACCCTTCTTTGTATTTTTTCTGCATTTTGCCCAACTAGTCCCTGCCATTGTTGATGAACTAGCTAAAGTAACTCCATTAATGATGGATCATAATGGTGAGATTTTGATTTGTTGCATGGGGAAGACGAGGAGGGAATGGGGTTGTGGATGGATGATGTAACAGGACAAACTAGCAGTTTGTCTTTATTAGACAGGTGTTGTGGAGAAAGACAGGAGCCATGAGCAACTACCCTTTAGAAACAAGCCCAAAAAAAGGTGACACATGATTACTATGATTTGTAAGCAACTTTACAAAAAATAAGCCCAAAGTTGCTTATAATAAGCAGACTTGGCAACTGTGTGTTCTTTTTGAAGTCTATGACATCAAATTTTATGTTATTGTTTGCCCATACTGGACAGGCATGCTGATGTAGTTACTGGCACCATGTGTTTTCATTGTTGCATAATGCTGATATAAACACTGCAGCAATGTTGTTTCGATCCGGGCTGTTTGAGGTAACTTGGGGAAATTACAGAGATCCTTTATCCCGTACAAATCAGCCAATCAAATCACAGACATATTACGTTACCAGACCTTCTCTTGTAAAACTAATCCAGCTTAAATAGGGCTTAAGTGTTGTTTTATATACTTCAAAGGTTGACTTATATGATGAGTCACAGTGAAGGTGAACTTCTGATGACCCTTTGATGTAGACAGTGTCTGTGCAACAACCCTGCACAGTGGACTGGGGCATCACTGTTCCAGCGCAAGCCAAATCTTACTGTAGGTCCTCGGCTATGATGTGGGGGTTTTGCTTTGCATGCCTGAGCTGTTATATTAGAGAGTTTTCTTGGCCTTCCACATCTTGTCTTGATTTCAACTGTTCTTCTTAATTTCCATTTCTTAGTGACAGTTCAGACAGTAAAAAAGGTGTCTTTATGTAGGTATATTTAGGTATCTTTTTACAGTCTTTAGCGTGTAAGAATGAATTTTATTTAGTTAAGATCAAGTCTGTGACTGTTCAATGTGAGCACAACATCTTAAACATTTTTAAAAAGTCATAGAATTTTTTATGCTTGTGTTTGCTTGAAAATCTGTGAAAAGGTTGTATTCTCCTGTTTTCCAAGTTATTCTTAGCCGGCTACCAAACTGAACAGCAAGATGGACCCTGTGTAAAATAGATTTTTGCAAAACTACCCCTATAATCTCCAGTGTGAATTATATGGTATAATTGTCTAGGTCAGTTTTATTAAGATTAAGTGAAGTGAAACACCACATACATTCTAGCAAGCACAAGCGCGCACACACACACACACACACACACACACACACACACTTACCCGGAGCAGTGGGCAGCCCAACCCGTAGCACCCAGGGGTTAGGTGTCTTGCTCAAGGACGCCTCAGTCATGTGCTGCCAGCTCTGGGGATCGAACTGGCGACCTTCTGGTCACAAGGCTGGTTCCCTAACCTCCAGCCTATGACTGCCCCAATTCATAAGGTCATATTTGATATAGTCACAAGAGAATATACTTTTCTGTAAAGGAATGTCCAGCTAAACTGTGTCAGAATGATGCGCAGAATGGTGTTCAAAGTTGGCGGTTCTTGACTGCAGACTAGATAAAGAGAAGCGCTTTATTCTTTAAGCCCCCACTTTTTCATGCTTCATTGCCTCCTCACTGGTGCTGAAATATTCTGAGGAGATTCCTAACCCAGCTGTCTTAAATCCACATGCTTTGGCAGCCAGAACACAAGAACACTTGGACACATACTGTCTGCAGTTGACGGCACTAACTTGCCATCGCTGGGTTGGAGGAGTGAATGTTTATGCAGTCGAGTGATATATGATCTAGTGCATCAGTGCAGATATAGAAACAATAGGCCAAAACTGAAACATACATGTACAGTACTATGTGAAAGTCTTAGGCACCCAAAACACATTTTCAAAATCTATTTATTTGTGTAGCTTGTGTTTATTTGCTGAGAAAAGTGTTAATATTTGAATAAACAAAATGTATAGAATATTAATGAATAATGAAGGTACCCAATTAATGATCATTTTATATGTATTTAGCTCATTACTATCTCTGTTAATGATCTATTTTAAATAGATCATAACATAATACTTGTAAATATCTGAGACTGGAATACTTCATGTCTTTATATTCATTTTTCTTTATTGTGGGTCCCAAATTTGTCCCCCTCTTCTCCATTCATCATTGGTCAGGTTCTGGACCACTGCTGTCCAGATATTATGTGGGTGCTGGATAATTCTCAGCACAGAAGTGACACTGAGTGCGTTTACATGCACTTAATAATTTGATAACTGCAGAAAATCAGATTTTGTCTGATCGAGGCGTTAACATGCACGTGAGTAATGAGATAATGGGAAAACTCCAGGTCTACATGAGTCAGGTAGTAATTGGATTTCTGCTTTACAACCAGTCAGTAAACTCACAGAAGACAACGTGACGTAAACGTAACGTGACCTAAACGTAACGTAAAATATACGCTGCCTGCTTATTTCTGATACTGTCATCTGTTTTCACTCATGTGCACTGAGAAATCTGATTACTGAGCTAAAATCCAGCTCTCTTAATCAGGTTTCTAGACCTTACTCTGATCTAAGAAATCAGAGTAACATAACCAACTGAATCATATAACTGCAGAAATCTGATCAAATTATTGAGTGCATGTAAACACACTCTCTGATGGCATTGGCATGGTAGTGTATGTGGTGCTGGCACAGTGCTGCTGGAGTTTTTACACACGTCAGTGTCACTGCTAGGTTAAGAGTGGACCAGTACCTGGCTGTGTGGCTAGAAACTGATTTGTTGCAGTCTCCAACTATACTCCAGCAAGGGGGGGCTACAAGGGAGGGGTTTCTGATAAAGTGGCCGGGGGAGTGCATGTATTTACACTCTGTTCTCCATCACAAAATTTTTGCACTCCATAACTCCATATTTCTCCTCGACTGCGACTACGCCCATCTCTTGGAGCTTCATCGAGGGTGGTGTAGCCTTCTAGTGTAAAGCAGAAGCTCTTTCTCCTGCACCACAAACCACGGTTCATTAAAAGAGAATTCCACCAAATTTTTGATATTTTCTGCACAGTTCATCAGTTGAGATGTAAACAGATTCTTTCAGAGTGGTTTGGTGTGAAATGGTTCAGAAGTCTTTACAGTGGTGGTGATGGGAACCAGGGGTCACCATGACTACAGCACAAATATAGCCATTTTATTACCTATCCAAAACCACCAGTGAACCGACATGCGTCTATTGAGTTTTGATGTGGGATGTACATGATGGTCTCTAGAACATAGCATTTCACACCAAACCATTTTGAATGACTTTGTTTACATCTTAACCATTTAATTGTGCAGACAATTTAAAAAATGGGTGGAATTCCTCTTCAAGAAACTGTGGTGCGTTGTTTGCGGTGTGAATGTAAAGCTTCTGCTTTACGTGGGGCAGTTGGGGCCTGGAGATTAGGGAACCAGCCCTGTGACCAGAAGGTTGCCGGTTCGATCCCCTCGGCTGATAGTCCATATCTCAAGTGCCCTGCTCCCCAGGTGCCATGGACACGGCTGCCCGCCACTCTGGACAAGTGTGCTTGCGTGTGTGTGTGTGGGTGTTTCACTGCACAGGTGGGTTAAATGCAGAGGTCTAATTCCACAGTGTGCAAACATAGCTGGCTGATAGTACTGAATTCTATTCAAAACTTATATAATGAATCACATTTACGGTTGATCTCCATTCTATATGACATTTTTGAACCTACAATGACAGCCATAACTTCTTATGAAATTCTAATCATAATAAAAATATCTCCTCTTCTACTCACAAATGCAGATGTCGTTTGGACTGAAGGTTTGCACTTTCCACAGTTGCTCCACTTGCTTCAAACAGCTACGAGTCAGAAATAATTTGTGTGAAATCACAGCAGTTCCTGCAGTTTGTCCTGCTCTGACTCTGCTGTCCCGGGTCAGGAAGCTGTGATAATTAGTTGGAGTGTCAAAGCAGGTAAACGCTAAACTGTGTTGGAGCCTGGAGACTGACTTTCATCTGGACTGTTACAGGCCTGTCCTGCTATTTCATTTTCTAAAGTGAGTTTTAATGAATTGGCCTGCAGGCTGACTGAAGGACAGCGCAGCGCTGACCGGTGGAGTCTGTGTTTGGGTGGTGGTGAGGTAATTAAAGACAGAGGCATCAGTGACTGAAAGCAGCAGAATCTCCTTTTCTCTCACTGTCTCTCTCTCTTTCTGTCCCTCTCTCTATATCTCCATGCCTCTCTTACTCTCTCTCTGTCTTTCTCTGTCTGTCTGTCCCTCCTCTGTCAGTGACTCTCTCTGTCTGTATTCCTCTCTCTCTCTCTGTCTCTCTCTCTCTCTCTGTCTATTTTTCCCTCCCTCTGTTTCTCTATTTTTCCCTCCCTCTCTCTCTGTGTTCCTCTCTCTCTATCTCTCTGTGTCCTTCTATCTCCATGTCTGTCCCTCTGTCCCATATTTCTCTCTCTCTATGTCATTCTCTGTCTTGTCTCTCTTTCTTTCTCTCTCTCTCTATCTCTCTCACTTACTCTGTCTCCCAATATTTGTCATTTTCTCTTTCTCACCCATTCTGTATCTCTCTCTCTCGCTCTTTATTTTTCTTGCTTTCTCTCTTTTGTATATCTTTTTTTTATATCTTTCTTGATCTTTTCTCTCTTTCACTCATTTAATCTTTATCTCTCTTGCTCATTGTCTCCCTCTCTGTTTCTCTTTTATATCACTTTCTCTCTCTTTCTGTGTCTCTATCTCTGTATCTCTCACTCATTCTTTGTCTCTTTCATGCTCTTCTTTTCTCCTTCATTCTTCAGGGTTTCTTTCTTCTGTATATCTTCCTTGCCTATTCTTTCTTTTGTTCTTTCTCACTTCTCACTTGTTCTGACTCACTTGTTCTGTATCTCTTGCTCCTTGTATCACTGTCTCTCTCTGTTCTCTCTCTCTCCTTACCTTTGTTATTCATTCTGTATCTCTCTTTCTTGCCCATTGTATCTCACTCTGTTTCTCATTCTCTCTTTCTCTTCTTTCTGTCTCTGTCTAGCTTTCTCATTGTCTCCTTCTACCTCACTGTCTCTCTCTTTCTCTCTCACTCTGTCACACATTCTGTCTTTCTTGCTCATTGTATCTCTCTCTCTCTTGCTCTCTTCTGTCTCTCTTTCTCTCTCATTCTGTTTAATCTCCCTCAGCCCACTTTCATATTTCCTGCTCATATCTAATATTCCCCCCCCCCTCTCTCTCTCTCTCTCTCTCTCTCTCTCTCTCTCTCTTTCTCACCATCTCTTTCATTCTCACTCTCTCTTACTCATTTCTCTCACATGTATCTCTTACTCTCTCTCTTCTCTTTGTCTCTATTTAGCTTTCTCACTTTTATGATATCTCTTTCTTGTTCATTGTGTTCTCTCTCTCTCTCTCTCTCTCTCTCTCTCTCTCTCTCTCTCTCTCTCTCTCTCTCAATCTGTTAGATCTCCATCAGCCCACTTTCATATTTCCTGCCGTTCTGCTTGTGCAACAGTGTGTTTAAATAAGCAGCAGCGTTAATGTCTGTAGATGAAATAAAGCTGGTGTTGGAGCGGAGGGCGGCTGGTGGGGTTCGGGGGAGTTTATTGGAGGTCTGGAATGCTCAGAAAAGCCTGACAATTTCGCCCACCATTACGTCATGCTATAGGCATTAACAAAAGCTCACTGGCTTCCCCAGTGTAAGGAGGGAAAGAGAGAGAGCAGAGCATGGATGAGCCCTATGGACAAACAGTTTACGTGACGGAAGTCTGGGCGCTTCCTTTGTGTCGACACATTTTCCACCTTTCGGGGAGGATGTTAGATACCACATCTGCCTTCCTTCAACGAGCTGATGCTTTCCAGCTCTCTCCTCTAAACACAGCTGACGTGTTGTGTACAGTAGTGTATCTTCTCTCGTTCAAGATGGTGCGAGACTTCATTTTCAGTTCATTTTCTGCACTTGATCCTTATTTTTTATGCTATTGCAAATGTTCCTATACGACTGTTACAGTTTTTAGTCTTCCTCTACCTTGGAGAAAGACAAATGTCCTCCGATTTTTTGTCTGAGTAAGTTTTTTTGTATAAATCAGAGATTTGTTTCTAAACACTTCATACATGTTAGAAAATAATTGTGAGGACTGCGAACTGTGTAATGATGAATTATGGGGTTATACCGTTCAACTGTGTATCATTTTTGTGTTTAGTGTTTTTTGGGGCGGGGGCTCAAATCATGGCTCAGTGATTCACTGGAGCCATACTCAGTGTGACCCCTAGCACTACAGCTGTGTCCCAATTTAGGGGTTCCATCCTTACTAGATTGTGTCCTTCGAAGGCTGCATAGATCTGTGAAGCCTGAACTGAAACTGTCTGTTTCCAATGTTCCCACCCTTACTGCTGCATCATAAAACACTGCTCTTATCAAGTTCTTTTAAAGTTCTTTAAAGATGGTGCCAGAAACTTAGATTATTGTTTCTTTATTTTTTATTTAATAGAGCTGGACAAGCTTCTCTCTGTCAGCTGTTTGCTCCCTGTTACTACCCATCTAGTGTAGGCCGCAACCTAAAAGTGTCTCCCCCAACTTACCATTACATTTACGGTATTTGGCAGAGGCTCTTCTCCAGAGCGATTTACAATTTGATTGTTACTCAAGTAGGTGAAGGTGGTGTTAGGAGTCTTGCCTAAGGACCCTTATTGGTATAGTGTAGGGTGTTTGCCCAGTCTATAGCATAGAAGGCACAGACGTTACCCACTACACTAACCAACCACCCATTACCACCTCCCAGACCAATCACACTCAAACACATATTACTAGTCTCATGATTTTTTTTATTATGGAATGTAGAAGCTTAAGCTTCAGGAGTGGTCTCAGCCAAAAGAACCAAAAAAACGTATATCTCCCCAAATCAGCTAACTTACCTAAACAAAACAAAAGAAAAAAAAACAAAAACATAACCTAACAAAAACAAAGACAAACCCCCCAAAAATAAGGGTATTCCCCCTACGGCTTCCCATCTAGAAGTCTAAGTCTTTTAAGAAAACGCTTCACGCACAACACATCAGACTAGCAACTACACAGAGAGTAGGCCCAACTACTCCGTGTTAGAACTTCTTGGTCTGGCAACAACATCAGGGGAAGGAGGAGGAGCCCTTAGGAATCCAGTCACCAGACTTATAAGCTCTTTCCCCGATCTCAGGTACAGCCAATCTGCTCCATTACAAAACAAAAAAAACGTAAATGTAAAACAAAATGAAATATTAGTGTAAGTTTTGCTTCAGATCACATTGGCTTTTTTTAACATTTCTAACTGTAGCTATTTGACTCGGTTTAAACCCATTACTTACATTAAAAAGTGGCCTAGTCACCCCATTGTGACGCAGTCAGCCTTCAACTGGGACACAGCTTATATAACAGTATTAAAACTAGAGCCATACTTAGCATGACCCTCCCCTTACACTATAACACTGTGCCTGCTCAATTCTAAGAGATAAGTGAGGTTTTTAAAATGGTCATGTAGCTGATTTTGGAATATAAAACCACGCAAACAAGAAGTGAAAGACATACACAAACTATAAGAGAAATGTAGGATATGGGCCCTGAAAAAGCTAATTAATGCTGTACAGGCCATGTTTTAGTCCCGCAGCAGTAAAGTCCTCCTACTAAAACATACCTTCTTAGCTGCTGTGCATTCTGAGATAATCCCAGGACAGCCGTGGTGCTGTTTCAGCAACTCCTGCTTGAAGCTTTAGGTGCTCGAATTTGCATTGAATTTGCATCATTTTGACTAAGATACCCACCTCATGCTGCCGAATCGTTTCTGAAATAAATGACCTAAGAACATAAGAATTCTGAAACGGCTGAGGAGCACATGCAGAGAGTTCAAAAATCCAGCATAGCAACATCTGCGAGCCAGTTACAGTCTGGCCTTAAATGGCTCTGGATGTTTGCAGGAGGAGAATATGAAATATTAAAGAATGTGAAATAATTCAGACTTTCTCCCTCACTGACTCTCGTGGAATATGACACACCTGTAGTCTCGTGGTCGGATTTGGGTCAGAATCAAACCACTTAATGCTAGCGTGGAGCTGACTGATGGTGCTTAAAAAATATGAAATTAAATGGATGTGGATTTAGTATGAATTTGCTCCAATTGTCATTCAGTGCTTCTGCTTTTTGAAGGGTATATATTCCCCACATAATGTCAAGGTTTTACCCAGACAACAGGCATGTATCGGTCCACTGGCTTGATAAGGTCGGCACCCCGCTGACTGCCACTGTTGGTGCACCCTCGGACCACTTCCAAAAATGTAGAACATGGTGAGGATGGGAGGGGGGGATGAGCCTACTTCAGGCTCCGCAGGAAGTAGAGGACCTGCTGGGCTCTCTTGCCTATGGAGTTGGTGTTGAGGGGCCAGGTGAGGTTCTCAGTGATGTGGACACAGAGGAACTTGGTGTTCCTGACAATTTCCACAGCAGAGCCAGTGATGTTCAGTGGGGGTTGGTCACCTCGCACTCTTGGGAAGTTAACAACCATCTCCTTAGTTTTGTCTACATTCAGAGACAGGTTCTTGGTTCTGCACTAGTCCTTTAGCCTCTGGCACCTCCTCTCTGTACTCTGACTCATCATTCTTGCTGATCAGACCCACCACAGTTGTGTCATCAGCAAACGTGATGATGTGGTTTCAGTTGTTCTTTGCAGTACAGTCATGAGTCAGCAGAAAAAACAGCAGCAGACTAAGCACACAGCCCTGCAGGGCACTGGTGCTCAGTATGGTGGTGCTGGAGATGTTATTACCTATACTGACTAACTGAGGTCTCTCAGATAGAAAATCCAGGATCCATTTACAGAGGGAAGTGTTCATGCCCAGCAGGCTCAGTTTTCCCATCAGCTGCTGAGGGATGATGGTGTTGAATGCTGAACTGAAGTCTATGAACAGCATTCTGACATAGGTGTCTTTAATGTCCAGGTGGGTGAGAGTCAGGTGGAGTGTGGTGGAGATGGCGTCGTCTGTTGAGCGGTTTGGGCGATATGCAAATTGCAGTGGGTCCAGTGAAGGAGGAAGCTGGTCTTTAATGTGCCTCATGACAAGCCTCTCGAAGCACTTCATGATGATGGGAGTGAGTGCAACGGGACAGTAGTCATTGAGGCAGGGCACTGGAGACTTCTTCGGCACAGGGATGATGATGGTGGACTTGAAGCACGTTGGAACGACTGCAGTGCTCAGAGAGATGTTGAATATGTCCATTAGAACATCAGCCAGCCAGCTGGCACATTCTCTGAGCACTCTGCCCAGTATGCTGTCGGATCCTGGTGCTTTTCGTGGGTTGACTCTGTGTAGAGTTCTCTGCACATCAGCAGTGGACAGACACAGTACCTGTTCACTTGGAGGAGGTGTGGTTTTCCTCTTTGATGGCCTGGGAGAGTTTGGCTCTTGCTATCCTGAGGCTTGCTTTGTCCCTTAACTCGAAAGCCTTGTTGTGGGTTCTCAGCAGCATGCGCACCTCTGCAGTCATCCATGTTTCTGGTTGGAGTTGTGACGAGTTTGGAGACAGTAACATCATCAGTGCAGTTGCTGATGTAGCCAGTCACTGATTCTGTGCACTCCTGCAGGTTGATAGAGTCACCGGCAGTTGCTGCTTCTCTGAACATCTCCCAGTCAGCATGGTCAAAACAGTCCTGAAGAGCAGAGATAGCTCCTGGCGGCCAGGTTCTCACTTGCTTCAGGTCTGGTTTGGCACATCTGATGAGTGGTCTGTGTGCTGGGATGATCATCACAGAGATGTGGTCTGAGTAGCTGCAGTGGTGGCGGGGCTCAGCCCTGTATGTCCTGGGATGTTTGTGTAAACAAGATCCAGCACGTTAGCCCCACGGGTTGTGAAGTCCACATAATGGTGAAATCTGGGGAGTACTGACTTCAGATCAGCATGGTTGAAATCGCCAGCAGCAATAAACAGTCCGCCTGGGTGTGTGTTGTGCACATCGCTAGTACAGCCCGTTCAGTGCGGTGTTAGCATTAGCACTACTATGTACAGGGTACTTAGCTCTCTTGGCAAATAAAACCATCTTAGACTAGCATGAAATGCCTGCTGGTCTGTGCTAGTTCATTTCATAATTTTTGGATTTTAAAATGATGCATGACGAGACAGTGCAAAAGCGTCATAAATGTTTTTATGCTTTTTAAATTACAACGTTATGTCCAATTTCTTCACACTGAAGCATGTCATGAAGTCACTTGTGTCAGGAATTTCCCTTCTTGTGGCCCCTCAGTGACCTCTACTGATTGTTCTGAGTTCAGTTAAGCTATATTAATGTCAGTTTTAGTGATTTCTGTTTTTCATTTTTAGGAATTTTTACTCATGGCTTCATGTAAGAGTCAGCTAAATAATGCAAAATATATCTGTAAAAGACAAAATGTTTGTTTTCATGTGATCTTCAGTCGAAATACGATGGGTTTAGCCCCGCCTTCAAACGTCTTCTGATTTTGATGATGTCACCATGCACCAGCTTGCAGGACAAAACAATATTGACCAGTAATATCATGTTTCACCTCCCCCTCCCACCCCCACCTATCATCTTACTGGTTTTATTAAAAATGTAATGTCATGTTTGCGTAATGAATAATATTGACATTCCGTTTGCATTCTCTGTGGACAGGTTTGACTGTACAGTTGTCAAAAATAACAAAAATGTAAGGGCTGTTTTTTTTTCCGAATATACAACGACTATTCACACAAAAATAAATTCAAATATTAAAATGTTAATAAAATATATTCTACTCTTTCCACACAATTTCTCCACTTGTTTCAATGTGCTGTGAGGAAGAAATAGTTCATATTGAATTACAGTATAATTCTGTTATTGCTGGTGATAAAGGCTGAAGGAGAGCTAATGGTGATGCTGTGTAGTGTGGAGTCTCCTGAGGGAGAGCGTGATGTAGAAATATCGAACGCTTCAGGTTCCTCGGTCCTGGCTGGTCGTGGTGACTCCCCTGTGGTCGTGGTTACGGGATGCATGAAAGCTGACCCCTCTTGAGTTGACAGCGATGTTCAGATCATTGGATGGAGCAGCATCTTGTGTCCACTGTCCGTGTGTGTTGTAGAGATGGATGGTCATGAAACCATATTACTGCAATATATGGATATCCTAGTATCCGTAGTGGTCGATTTGACCAAAGATTTCTATTATGGTGTAATAGAATTTTCTAACAGTTTTGGTTTATATCGTGGTAAATGTATATATATTTTCCAAATAAGACCTTTTGGGTGCTGAAGTAAACACCCCAGTAAACCACTCAGTAAAAAGTATTTTTGTAGATTAACATTGGACTGTTGTTCTGGCTTGTCTTTTCATTTTTAAGAAGAACCATTTTTAACAACTAAAGCAAATCTGAAATCTGTTTTTATTGTACAAAATAGAGATAAAACTGAATAATATGTAGATAAACCAGTCAATACTGCTAACACTAACTAACGCTAGCAGGTCTGGCTAAATACTGTTTCACATCTGAATTTCTACAAGACTGAAGTTGGCTTTCTTTCTGCTACAGGTCGTGTAATATGATATTATCACAATACTTGAGCCATAATGATCATATCTTGATTTTGTGATGTGCAAAATATTGCAGAATATTATGATTGATTCGAGTTATGCCTACAAAACATTCTCCTTTTTATTTATTAAAGTTCATTTCAATTTTGTATAAACAAAACTGAATTGCAGACTAATATTCAAAAATTTGAAGTCACTCTGGATTATAACATCTGCGAAATGTGTAAATATCAGGTGAAATTTAAGTGACTTAATTAAATAATAAAGCATCAGTACGTTGACTTCCATGTATGTATTCTGTTTCTCCGCCCAAAATAATATGATGCATTTTTTAAAATGATATTTACACACGTAAATAATTAAAATCCAGCATATCAACCTCCATGTGTAAGCACTATCGCTCTACCCAAAATATTGTCATGTAATCTATTCATTTTTCAAACGATGGATTAATGAAATATGAATTAAAAAATACAAATATTGATATTTGGCCTTCAATGTATAAATATTTCTCCACTCAAAATATTGCAATATCATGAGTAGATGTTTTTAAAAGATAAATTCAAAAAATGATAATTATGTAATAAAATATTGATACTTATCTCCATGTGTTGATGCTATTGCTCCCCCCCAAAATAATGTGATATAATAAAGGATTCTTTATGAAAAATAAATTAAATATGGACTTAATTAAAACACAAAGTATTGACACAAGTTCTCCATGTATCTATTGCTCCACCCAAAATATGCCTTAATATTTATTCATATTAATGCACCATATATTATTTTTTTTCCAAATGATGAATGAATGAAATATTAATTCAATAATAAAATATTGATAGTCTTAGTCTTCCAAGAAAATATAATAGTTTGTTAATTAAATAAGGAAATATGCTTGTATCGATATTATTTCTCCACTCTAGTTATCATTGTACTGTGTTGTGTTGGTGTTGTTGTAGTTACAGAGTAAAGGAGGGCGGAGTGGATGTGGTGGCAGAGAAATTGTGTGGTTCTATTGTGTTGAGTCGTCTGGATGTGCGGTTATCTACAGAATCCTAAAGACCCACAGGAAGGAAAGCTATTCTTACACTCAGAGCCTTTATGTCCATAGTGACACACACACACACACACACACACACACACACACACACACACACACACACACAAAGACACGCAAAGCACAGGTTTTCCTCTGTTCTCTATTGTTCTGCAGCCTTTCAGTTCCACTCTGTTTAATTCCACACTGATCAATTTGGCCAAAATCCTTCTCACATTTAGTTCTGATTGAGTTTCGATTTATATCATTACAGTACAAACCCGGCCTGCATCCACAAAAGTGTCTTAACAAAGAAAATCTTGGTTAATATTAAAAAATTTGTTGAAAAAATTCCTATGAATTTTCTTTGTTTCGCTCTCAACTCTTCTCTTTTGTATTGGAAGAACATGTAGCATTCTTAAAAGAATATGTTCTTACCATTACGACAGCCTCACACCTGTCTTAGACTGTAAAAAAACTGACTGGATAAAGTGAAAAAGTATAACTGTTAAAATAAACGAAAAAATTCAATTCCAGGAGTCTTTAAGATGCAACATGGCATTGATACTTTACAATATGCAGTTATGTCATAACTGAAGTTTGGGGAGAGGAGCATGGCTGAAATCCCTCCTTCTTTCATTTCAACACCTTATAAATTCACATCCTCACATTCCCCACCGTCACCCCATCTCCTCCCGTTCCTCAGTCCTACTACAGCTATGAGGGGGGATCTGGCCTTCTAGCTACAGGCAGAAGGTGCCCAGAACTCCAGCCAAAATTCTCAGAGTTCTCCCCCCTCCTTTTATCAATCCTCCCTCATACTACCACCACATGTTGAAGGCATGGTCTGAACTGACAAACTAACCTATATGACAACATAATCTGTAGCCTACATACTAAAATGATTATAGTTATCTTAAGGAATTAGGACTTTCTTAAGGGAATCTTTGCCTACATTTTTTACGAGAACATTCTTACGAACTTCTTAGCACTTGTCCTTCGTAAGTTTTATTCCAAAGCTAGGACAGCAGGTAAAGAACAAAAAACAAGAAAGCAGTGATTTAAAAACATAAAAAATATAAAATATTTTATTGAAATGTAACACTCGGACGGGGTAGTCCGAGAGAGAGTCCCGGTTATAAAGGGTGGCTGATGAGCAGATTGTAGGCAGATGTGTGAGTGTGGGAGGAGTCAGCTCTCAATATTCCGGAGAAACTGATCTCCAAATGAAGGAATGGCCAGTAGGTGTGACAGAAATCAGCACAAAGAAGAGACACTTAACATTTTTCCTTAGCTTTGCTTTTAGTAAATATATGATTAGAGCTGGGCGATATGGCAAAAATCTAATATCACGTTGCTTCCAAGAATTTTTCATGAAAAGCGATATGTCACAATATGGATGGAACAGACAAAAAAGTTGGAACAGAGAAAAAGAACCAGCTATGTTACATTTTAAATACATTTTAATACTATCAAAAATCATGAATGCATTGATGTTTTCAATATTTGGAACTAAATTCAGTTTCAAACTGGACTAATTTTGCTCTTTATAATCAGAATCATGTAGTCATTTATCATAATAATTGTATGTGTGTATATATAGCTGCACACCATATGAAGTTGCAAGAGCAATATACATTGTCATGTTGCTCAGCCCTAATACGCTAATTCTAAATATGATGTAACATCTCTCTCTCTGTGTCTCTCTCCCTTTCTCTTTGTCTCTTTGCCTCTCTCTCACTCTCTCTCTCTCTCTCTCTCTCTCTCTGAGGGGTTGTCTCTGTGTTCTTCATGAAACATTAATGTTATTACAGAGATGTTCCTGTAATAGATAATAAAAATCAGAGTGGCCGACTGTTCTCTCTCTCTTTAATCTCCTCTCTTCACTAAAACCCCACAGTTCTGCGCTCACAGCGACCGAACACCATGCCGACTCTCCTCCCTCGCTGAAACACAGGCAGCTTGAATTCTGTCCAGTGGACGGGTGTGCAGAGTTGTGAGCTCATTAAGCAACACAAATATATTGTTTTTTAATCTTAAAAAAAATAAATAATGCAATAATATCATATATAATAATATAACGCAAACAGGGATTCACCGTAACATTTGGTGAATGGTCCGCACAGACATGTTCAACAGTTTGAGCAGCAGGTGATCATCAAAAGTCAGCAATTTATAACTATTTGTTTTTTGGCCAGGCGTATCTAGATTTTTGGTGTCAAGTGAGGAGTTTTCATTTATTGTTTTATTTGCAGACATCATGACCTGCTACAGTGCCAAATAGCAACAGTCTGAATGGTCACACCACACTTGGGAAGCAGTCGAGGATGAGGTGCCTTGCTTAAGGGCAAGTCCCGTACTGTCGGCTCAGAGAATCGAACCAGCGACCGTCTAGTCACAAGGCTGATTCCCCAAGCTCCAGCCCACAACCCTCACTGCGTTTAGCATCATGTCCATAAAACACCAAATTTAAGGGGAATTCTGCCTATATTTCAAAATGTCTGCACAGTTCCATTATTATGATATAAACAGAGTCATTCAGAGTTGTTTGGTGTGAATGCTCCATTCCTACAGAGTCAGAATTGTTCACAGTGGTGGTGATAGGAACCAGACGTCCACCTCTAAAAGCTTCAAAACATCATTACATGAAATTATTATGAATGTTTTGTGATAGTTTTGAGAGAAAATTTTGGCATAAAATGTATTTTTTAATCCTTTTGATGTGGAGAGATGGTGGCGAGACAAAATATTCCCCCCAAAACTTATATTTTTCAGATTTCTCACTATTTTATCATGACTAACATTCCATATTAAGCTCAGGAGGCACATGTAGGTTCACTGGTGGTTTTGGATAATAAATAAAATGTCTATATCTGTGTTGTAGTCATGGTGAACCCTGGTTCCTATCACCACCACTGTAAAGAAAAGTGAACCATTTCACACCAAACAACTCTGAATCACACTTTTTATACCTCAATATGATTGGTCACCTCTCAGCTTAAGTCTGTCCAGAGGGAGGAAGGGGGAGCGCGGTGGTCTGATGTGCCAGTAATATGTGTAGCGTCGTCTCTTGCCACATTACAGCACGTTATGACACTTACCTTTGGATGTAAAGTATCTGAAACAAGAAATCTGATGCAAGAAAAGACACATCCGTTTACATGATATCTGTGTATATGATGTATATTCTCCCTAAGATTTCAGCTTCAAATCCATTTCCACGTCTCTACTATGCATTTGAACTGCTTGGAATTCCACAGAATAGTCCAGAACGATGACCCCCACTGCTTCCTTCCGGGGTGTGTCCCACACTCTAGAACCGCGTGTGTGTGTAGGTTCATTCATCCCCTGTCTGGCTGCTGAGGATGTAGGGAAAGATTAAAAATAACAGGATACTCTATCTTCTCCTGCATCTCTCCATTCCCTCTACAACTGCTCCTCCTTTGTTTACACTGCCAGAAGTAGCTGTGTCTCATTGGGGGGCGTGCTCTATTTTAAGACCCCTATTCTTCTTCTTTTTTCGGCTTGTCTCAGTCTGTTGCAGCGAGAGCCACAAAGTCGGTCACACGGCATCAGGCCGCAGACTGAAATCGGCAGCACCGTTACCACAACCGCAGACACTCAGAAGGTGCTGAAACATTGCATTTTGTTATGATCACTAATATACAACAAAATACCAGTGAACAAATATGCAGGTAATATGTTATATAAAGAAAAAGATTGAGAACTTGGCTGCATTTGCCATAATAAGGTAGCCCCACCTTGTTTTTTGATGTTTAACAGTTAAAGGACAAATCCACCTGCTTTTCACCTTTTCTGCATAATTCACTCATTAAGCTGTAAACAGTCATTCAGAGCGGTTTGGTGTGAAATGCTCTGTTTTAGAGAAACCTTACAGACTTACAGGAACCAAATGTCCACCTCTAAAACCTCCCTCACAGAAAGTTACTACATGAAATGGTTATGAATTCACTGAAACATCGTTTTATGATAGTTTTGACAAGATTTTGGGAAAAGTGATTTTTAATTCATTTATAGTGGAGGGATACATGCAGGTTGTTGTGAGGCAAAATAGTCCCCCTCTACAAAACCTAGTAGATAAAATGTCTATATGTGCGTTCTATTCATGGGGACATCTGGTTCCGGTCACCACCACTGTAAAGAAATCTGAACCATTTTACACCAAACCACTCTGAGTGACTATTTTTTAAAATCCCAGCCACTGAATTGTGCAGAAAAAGGGTGATATTCTCCCTTAAGTTGTTTACAACAGCTCGAAAAGGGAATTCCCTTCGAAAAGGGATTTTTTGTAATTACTGCACGATTTAATAGTGAGATGGAAGTCATTAAAAGTGAGTTGATGCGAAATTGTTCATTGTAGAGTCAGCAGAGATGCATAATATCATAATGATATCAGTTATGATAGATATGCTTAAAATAAAAGGATCAGTCAGACAGATCAGACAGCCGTGTGATATTTCAGACCGACATTTGATGACGTGTTGTACTCACTTAGAAATGAATGTTCAATTTCTCTGTGATGTTAATCCAAGTTAATGCTTATATGTCGGTAGATACGTACATGAGAAATATCAGAAATTGGCCTCAGCTCACGATTCTCATATCGGTGCACTCTAATCTCAGTGGTGCTGATAGAAACCAGGGGTTGCCAAGTCTACACCTAACCCTAACCCTACAACACAAATATAGCCATTTGATTTACTATCCAAAACCACCAGTGAACCTACATGTGTCTTCTGAGTTTTACATGGAATGTTGATGATGGTAAAATAGTGATAAATCTGAAATAAATAGGTTTTCTTTGGGAACTTATAACAACACTCTGCATGTATCCCTCCGCCATGAATATATATAAAAATATAGGCCAAAATCTTCTCAGAACTTTTGTAAAACAGTGAAGACATAACCATTTCATGTAGTAACTTTCTGTGAGGGAAAGTTCTGTGAACAATTCTGACTCTTAAGTTTCTATAGAAAGGAGCATTTCGCACCAAAATAGTCTGAATGACTTGTTTACATCTCAACCATTGAATTTTACAGAAATAATTAAAAACAGTAGAATTGCCCTTGTGTTTCCTAATGGAGAGAACAGATAAATTCCCTAGCAACAAAGATGTTGCTACACATCACAGTTCTTTTTGCCTGCCGGTATGTTACAAAAGCAGGCCTGACACATAAATGATTCACCTCTTCTTCAGATAAAGTGAAAGACTGATTTTGAAACCTTTCTCTCCACCTCATTTCTAAAATAGATGCTGTCTCTATACAACTGTAAACCAACTTGTACAAAATGAACTGACGTTCGTCGATCAGGACAATTTGTGTTACCTGACTGCATTGTTGTCATTGTTGGCTTAAATTGCTGACAGACTTTCTTCCTCATAAACAAATCATTGTGTGTTGAATAGCAAGAAATTCAGCCGAATCAATACAGTTACATCACGCAGATCGATCAGTAACCTTTAAAACCACCTAGTGTACCTACTCAACTGTTTTTTTCTTTAACTTCATGCTTTATTTTCTCTCACTCATCTTCTTTGCCACTTCTGCAATAATGTACAGACATTTAATGCCCGTCAGCTGATTCAAAAGAAGCTAAGCGTAATTGGCTCGGCCCAAAACAGGCCATAATCAACCTGCACTCAGTCGCTGCCACATAAACAAACTCTTTTTTCTAACCTGAAAAACTGCTTTGAAGAGCAAAAAGAAGGGGTTTTGGGGGGTGGGCAAAGAAAAAAAGGCATGTTTCTGCACGTAACACTCCACTTACAGACATTTATCATTATAGGCAATCATTTTACACCTCCTCTGTTGATTTTTATGCCTCATTGTCCTGTATTTTTCCTTTGAAATCAATGACGGCGTGGTTAGCCGGCTGAAAGGCAGCGTTAGCCACAGGTAGCCGGTCGCTCAGCCCAGTAATTACCGGCCCAAAGAGTGCGGTGATGACTCGGGCCGCGCTTTAAGCCCAGCATGGGGTACACTAGGGGGAAAAAGAGGGTAAGCATTTTGGAGGAGCGGACAGATTGCGCGGCGTCCTGCCGTGCGCTAAACCCCTGGCGCTACTGTTAGCGCGCAGTAGTGGAGTGGTTTAGCGAGGCTATTAGACCGCGCTAATGAGGATGATGGCTTTGGACAAATACAGACTCTAATTCAATTCAAATGTCACCGTGGAGAAGAGTGCCTGCATTAGCTTTTAAAGGATTTGATGCTTTTTTATGGTCCGATAATCTAGAATGTGAAGCTAAAGCGTTGTTATAAAAGTTATTAAGTGTGGTTTTTGCTGTGCACAGACTGGCTGGTTCCCTTTTTATTCCATCCATTTTCACAATATTTAGCCAGCTTTTGTGTTTAAAGTAATAAAAAAACTACCATTTCCCCCCTTTTATACCACATATAGTCTGTTGGTTTTGCGCAAGTGCTACAGGGCTAATGTAGCTAAAATAAACGGAAGCTTATACCTCATCGGTTAGCATCATGCTAACTGCATGTCTAAATCATCGCCAGCCATGTGGAGTTGTTAGGTAATCTCAAGCAGTGTTTCTGACACTGTAGCCCTGTTCACAAGTAGTTTCAGAGGGGAATTCCTCCATTTTTTCAAAATGTCTGTGTAATTCAGTGGTTGAGATGTACGCAGAAGTCATTCACAGTGGTTTGATGTGAAACGGTTCATGTGCAGACTTACAAATTTTACTGTGGTGCGAAACCATCAGTGAACCTACATGTGTCTTCTGAATTTTTAAGCAGCGTTGATGATAGTAAAACAGTGGGCACTCTGAAGAATATAATTCTTAGGGGTCTTTGCCTTGGAACACCCTTCAGACGTCTCTTCACCATGAATTGATTAAATGTTTTGGACTGTTTATCACAAAGCTTGCAAAACAACGTCTCAGACATGAGGCAACATGTTTATAACCATTTTATGTAATAACCTTCTGCGAGGGAGCTTTTAGGGGTGGTCTTCTGGTTCCTGAATGACCTTACGTCTTAAACGTTAATTATGCAGACATTTTTTAAAAATAGGTGGAGTTCCTTTTAACATTCGTACGATTGTTTAAGCCACCATTTCCATCAGTCTGAAATGTGTCTCCAGTGACCGTGTGACTCGAAGGGGGACTACAGGAAGGGTACTGACCGCATTAACTACACCAGCCTGTCACTGTGTTTGCTGTTGGTCTGTACAAAAAATGGACAAGGTGACCCTTTGAGCAAAACAGCTTTGAGCCTGTTCACGTACTGATATGCGTGTGTCAGTCTATATTGTGATCCTTATGTTCATATCTCTTTATGTGTTTTAGATGCAATGGCTGCTCCGTCGCCAGCAAAGAGTATCGGCGACCCAGGCATCACGCCTCTCTCCCCAACACACATACTGGTGAGCTTTTCCATGATCTTGAATCATACAGGTGATGAATAGTAGACACTGACCTTGTAGCTCCACGGTTATATAAGACTATAGCTGATGTGTTGATGTACAGTATGTGTTGAAAGGGGTAGAGGGGGACTGATTAACTGTACAGTAACTGTAACTTATTTAGCACAAGGTAGGTGTTTCCAGTAAAGTGGCCAGTGAGAAGAAAGCACAAATTTTATATTTCTGATAAAGTGGCCAATGAGCGGAAGAACAAGGTAGGTGTTTCCAATAAAGTGGCCAGTGAGCGGAAGTACAAGGTAGGTGTTTCCAGTAAAGTGGCCAGTGAGCAGAAGCATATGGAAGGTGTTTCCAATAAAGTGGTCAGTATGTGGAAGTACGAAGTAGTACTTTGTTTTATTTGCTAATTTGTAAAGACCCTTAAAGCTTTGAAAAGTTAACATTGGACATACTCTTAAAGTGATAAGTAGCCCCAATTTCAATTTGCTAATTTTCCCCTTATTATCCCAGATGTAATTGAACAGTCCAGACATTTTTGGGGTCCAGAGTTTGCTTCTTTAGTTTTACACGAGCTTCAAGGCTCATTTTGCTAACAGGAAGTGTACTTTTGTCATTTTATAGATAACAGTAGGTCATACAGTCTCAGAAACCACATAATCAAGTCATTAGGGGGTAAAGGGGGAACACTGTGTACATATTTGGCTGGGCTATCACTTTAAAGTTACACAGCATTCATATATGAAAAAATAAGTGCTCTCAGTTTTGCCCAGTTCCTGTATCCTTTGGATAAAAAGACTGAAATGTCATAAAGTCACCTTTCTTATTCACTGACTCTCTCTCGCTCTTTTCTGTGTCTCTGTCTGTCTCTTTCTGCAGAAGGATGCAGAGCAGAATGAGCCGACGGGGCACTCTTTTATTGTTGTCGTGGCCATTGACTTTGGCACGACCTCCAGCGGCTACGCCTACGCCTTCACTAAAGAGCCGGAGTGCATCCACACCATGAGGTAAGAGAGAGAACAAGGAGGAAATAAAGTGAGGGGGAGGGAGGAGTGGCCTCCTGATCTCAGAGGCTAAGTAAAAGGATGAAGAGAAGCAAGTGTGACATTTTTCGACATTAGAAAAAAAATTTTGTCCGTTCTAAACTGAATCTTCCACAGTTAGAAATATGCTCAGCACCAGCTCATGAACACGCTACCTGCAAAACTCAGTTGTTTTTAGGTGACCCCAGAACATAGGCTTTTCAGGTGTTTTTCAGGTGTTTAACAAGCTCATAATATAGCTGTATAGGCCATTTCGTCATACATGTGCCATGCTCTTGGGTGAGCATCAGTGTGGAGGGCTCAGGTGCTGCTGTCTGGACAGGTGAGTGTGGGTCAGGTGTTGTAGTAGACAGGTGAGTATGGGTCAAATATTGTAGTAAACAGGTGAGTGTGGGTCAGGTGTTGTAGTAAACAGGTGAGTGTGGGTCAGGTATTGTGGTGAACAGGTGAGTGTGGGTCAAGTGCTGCAGCCTGGATAGGTCAGTGTGGGTCAGGTGTTGTGGATGGTGAGTGTGTGTCAGGTGAGGTAGAGTCAGGTGTTATGGTATGGACAGGTGAATGTTGGTCAGATGCTGCAGTATGGCCAGCAGGTGTTGTGTGTGGACAGGTGAGTGTGGGTATGATGTTGAGATGTGGACAGATGAGTGTGGATCAGGTGTTGTGGTGTGGACAGTTGAGTGGGGTCAGGTGTTGTGATGTGGACAGGTGAGTGTGGATCAAGTATTATGGTGTGGACAGATAAGTGTGAGTCAGGTATTGTGGTCTGAGCAGATGAATGTAGGTCAGGTGTTGTTATGTTGACTGGTACGTTTGGGTCAGTGCAGGTCAGAAATGATTTCTTCTCTCTCTCTTCTCTCCACCGGTTGCTCTCTCTCTTTGAGTAATGCACTAGTGTATTCATTACCCAGCTTCTGGTTCAGTCTCTATTTCAGTCTTTCTCATTTGTCTCCCCAGGCACTTACATGCCCTATTAAAATTTATATATAGAAGCCTGTGTCTGTGCATGTGTTAGTATTGAAGGCCCACCTGTCAGCTGCTCTCCAACCTTGATGTTACCCTAAGACGTTAGCTAACATTTGACCCCCGGAGGTCAGCTTGCCTCAGAGCATCATAAGAAGAGTTGCCGTAGAATTTGCAAACAGATATACAAACAGCTGAGGAGGTAAAAACAATAGTGCAGTGATGGTAGTGATGAGGTAGACAGCTGGGTTTTCTCCAAAAGCTGTTAAATATAGCCAGGAGTGACAGTCATTTCTGGAGTTCTGTTTGGATGTTTGTTTTTGTGACCTCCTTGTTTGTATATTTAGCGGGGACACTGTAGGTCACTGTTCTGGTCCATGGAACTCGATACGCTGCAATTTTGTTGTTTACCAGAATATCTCTGTGATTTTAGACCCATCCCAAATACCAGAATGGCTTTTGTCTACCTTAAAACAAGCTGTAAATGAAAACCAGGTCTGAAGGTTTGTAGGCACCTGCTTCTTCAGTGTTTCTCTCATAGAGAGTTTATTCCCTTTTGCTGCAGTAACAGCCTCTCCACTTCTGGGAAGGCTTTACACTAGAGGTTGAATATTGGTGTCAGGATTTGGTTGACCATTAGTGAGGTCAGGTACTGATGCTGGTGGATCACTCCAACTCATACATAAGATTTTGGATGAAGCTCCATCACTCCAGAGAACACAGTTGCATGGCTTCACAGCCCAATGCTGGGGGGCTTTGTATGGTGCTGAAGAGACCCTAACCCTAATGTCAGCTATACAATCAGAAAAACCTGTTGTTGGGTGGAGACTTTCGCCTCCAACTTGTGACTCTATTGCTAACACGCTATTACATTAATTCTGGCCATGAACAGCAGATTGTTGTCTTACACACACATACACACTCAGCAACAGGCCCCTTAAAAGGTTTACTGTAGATTCAACTAACTGATCTCTAAAACACAAAATAAACCCTGAGCATTTCTTTTCTGCGATCTGAGGCAGGGCCTCCCTCCCTCGCTCAGCTGAGCCGTTCAAAGCCAGCCTGTAGAAAAGTCCCAGTGAAAGCTCCCTGAATAGACCAGGCTCTATTGAGAATTAAGCTGGTGCTTCAGCAAGTCAGGCTGAGCCTGTTCACTCAAAGAATCATGAAAAAGATTCGCTGAGCTGATTCTCTGTGGATGTTTGTGAAGAACCACACAAAGGATTCAGTGAGTCA
>NC_051220.1:9412500-9475000 GCF_015220715.1 Pygocentrus nattereri | reverse complement strand
TAGCTTAAATATCATATCATAATACTTAAAGGGTACCTATTATGCTATGTAGGTATTGTGATATAAACTGAGTCTGTTCTACAGTTTCTCATTAGGCTGAATGAATAACTGGCTCTAAATGTAGGTATTGTGATATAAACTGAGTCTGTTCTACAGTTTCTCATTAGGCTGAATGAATAACTGGCTCTAAATGTAGGTATTGTGATATAAACTGAGTGTTCTACAGTTTCTCATTAGGTTGAATGAATAACTGGCTCTAAATGTAGGTATTGTGATATAAACTGAGTCTGTTCTACAGTTTCTCATTAGGCTGAATGAATAACTGGCTCTAAATGTAGGTATTGTGATATAAACTGAGTCTGTTCTACAGTTTCTCATTAGGCTGAATGAATAACTGACTCTAAATGTAGGTATTGTGATATAAACTGAGTCTGTTCTACAGTTTCTCATTAGGCTGAATGAATAACTGGCTCTAAATGTAGGTATTGTGATATAAACTGAGTCTGTTCTACAGTTTCTCATTAGGTTGAATGGATAACTGGCTCTAAATGTAGGTATTGTGATATAAACCGAGTCTGTTCTACGGTTTCTCATTAGGCTGAATGAATAACTGACTCTAAATGTAGGTATTGTGATATAAACTGAGTCTGTTCTACAGTTTCTCATTAGGCTGAATGAATAACTGGCTCTAAATGTAGGTATTGTGATATAAACTGAGTCTGTTCTACAGTTTCTCATTAGGTTGAATGAATAACTGACTCTAAATGTAGGTATTGTGATATAAACTGAGTCTGTTGTACAGTTTCTCATTAGGTTGAGTGAATAACTCTAAATGTAGGTATTGTGATATGAACATGTCGTGTTCAGTCAGGCACTACAGTGATTGGTTCATGTGCTCTTGTTGCTAGGCGCTGGGAGGGCGGAGACCCAGGCGTGTCCAATCAGAAGACACCAACCACCATTCTTCTGGCTCCGGAGAAGAAGTTCCACAGTTTTGGTTATGCAGCGAGAGACTTTTACCATGACCTGGACCCAACTGAGTCCAAACAGTGGCTCTACCTGGAGAAGTTTAAAATGAAGCTTCATACGACTGCAGTAAGAACTTCACAGCTAATTATGATTCTTTAGGAAACAATTTAGTTAGAGAGCTTGAAAAAGCACTCTATTGTTATGTCTCATACTTCTTCTTATTCTTCTTCCACACTTCTCTGCGATTAATACAGCCCGAACCCCTTAACATACAGACTCTGTTCAAACTGCCCTTCGAAGGTCTCAGCGCTGTGGCTTGTGCTCTGTATTTTTGGAGTCGATCGGATCGGTCGTTTTTAATTAAATTAAGTTTAAAAATTAAAAACCTCCCATAAGAATGAATGGCGGAATGTTCAGAACTTCAAATTCTAACTGACATTGATGATGTCACAGCAGGCTACTCAGTCTCACAGACACAGCTGTCATGCAGGGAATCCTGTAAAATCCTTAAACTTTCACCTAGAAACTCCACTGCAGTTTTAAATGGTAGAGAAACTTGTCCTTTCTGAAACCTCAAAATATCTCATTCGCTTTAGAGTTATGAGCATTTGTTTGGCACTAGGCATAGAAAACTGCCCCATTCACTCCCATGTAAATTTCTCAAAATCAAAATCTGCTTATTTCAAGATTTTCTCTGTTTAACTTGTCATAACTCAGACATTTTCTTCTTGCTACACACAACATTACACCAAAATAATCTTACACCATCTATCCGGTTAAGTGATAGAGTAAACATTTCCTGAGTTATGACTGTTTGTTCAGAGGGTGCAAATGGGACTCAAACAAGGCTTCTCCACTAAGAGCTGCATAATAACAGAGTGACCGTTCATTTGAATGACCCCCCCATCCCCCCACCAAACACATACATCTCTCCCTCTCATACACACCGCACAGACACACACAAACACATACCTAAGGAGGTGTTGTTTACCCACACAAACACACACACGCTTCCAGCTCTTTTCAAGCACTCTTGCAGTTCCTTCAGGAAATACACATCTAGTTTATCATGAAATATCAAATTTGATTATGATTCAGTTGGATTATTTGTTTTTATTCAGAATTATCAAAAAACTCATGCGACTGGAGGGACTGAGGACATCTAGACGATAAAAGAAAAATTGACAAAAAAATAATAGCTTTTTTAGGATTTCTTGATTGAAAATATACTAAACATTTAACTGGCCAAAAGCTGAGCGCATATGTTATTGAAATGTATTACAGTTATTATGATTATAATAGATTTTAACATTCTAAAATTGATCACATAGAGACTGAAGGTGCATCATTGCATTTTAAAGCCCTTTAACCCTGACATTGCATTTTGTTTGTTTATTTATTTACTTTTTGTTGTCTTCCTCCCCAGAATCTGTCCATCGACACAGACCTTCATGCAGCTAATGGGAAGAGAGTGAAGGCATTGGATATATTCGCCTATGCTCTGGCCTTCTTCAAGGAACAGGCTCTCAAAGTACACGAAAGCACATTTTACTCTTTAATTGCAGTGTTTCTTTACCATTCAGTCAGTCTGAAGTTTGTTTATCCTCTGTCCTTGAACTGTCTGTTTCTAGTAAAGGCTAATGCTGGAGCCACTCATATGCTCACAGAATGTTTACATCACCACCTGCTGGTGAAACAGCATTATTTCAGTGTTGAGCTGAATAATTCATAGTAGATACTGAATAATTCATAGCAAATACTGAATAATTCATAGTAAATACTAGAAAATTCATAGTAAATACTGAATAATTCATAATAGTTAATGGATAGTAAGTAGTAGATACTGAATAATTCATAGCAAAAACTGAATAATTCATAATAGATCTGAAGTATTTCATAGTAAATAGTGAGTAATTCATAATAGTTTATGGGTAATTCATAGTAATTACTAAATAATTCATAGTAGATACCAGATAATTCATAGTAGTTACTGAACAATCCACCGTAGTTACTGAATAATTCATAGTAGTTACTGAATAATTTATAGTAGATACTAAATACTTCATAGTAGTTACTGAATAATTCATAGTACATAATGAATAATTCATAGTAGATCTTGAATAATTTATAGTAGTTACAGAATAAGTTATAATAGATAGTGAAGAATGTATATAACTTTTAAGGAGTTAATATGATGACCAAAACCTCAGCTATGAATCATTGTGACTCTTTTGGAATATTGGATTAAGTACATTTATGTTCAGTCAATGTTATGTTGTTGTCCTCCCTCTGATGCTGTGCTGTGATTGGCTGTAGGAGCTGAGTGACCAGGCGGGGGCGGAGTTTGATAATGCTGATGTCAGATGGGTCATCACTGTTCCTGCTATATGGAAGATGCCAGCTAAGCAGTTTATGAGGGAGGCAGCGTATAAGGTACTCACCACACACACACACACACACACACACACACACACACACACACACACACACACACACACATGGTGAGATCTGCTGAAACTGCAAGACAGATGGCCAGAATTTCTGACACGTCAGACAATCAATTCGATCGTGCAGCTGCTCAGTCGGAGCTCGCTTCCCCTCACACCTCAACCAGTGAAGCTGAAATTCAGATCGATCATGAAGTTGGCTACGACCAAAGGGAGCATAAGAACAGGCTGAATGTGTTAATGACGCAATAAAAGAGAAAGAGAGAAAGGAACATGTTCTTACTGTCGGTCTTAAAAGGACAAAGGAGGGAAAGTGAGTGTGACCTCAACCCATCACAGAAATCCTCCACAAAACACCACTCTGTTCTGCTTTATTGTTTGTGTGTGTGTGTGTGTTTGTGTGTGTGTGTGTGTGTGTGTGTGTGTGTGTGTGTGTGTGTGTGTGTGTGTGTTTAATGGGACTACTGCTGAGAGAAGATTAGCGAGGAGAGTAACACAGAGCAAGCAGTGAGAAAGAGAAAGAATAGAACAAAGGATGTTTGACTGCATAAATAAATAAATAAACAGACTGGATTTGTAGTTAACAAATAAAGAGTGGATGAAAAGATGAATGTAATGATGGACAGGAGGATGGATGGATGGATGGATGGAGTGCACTGCCCCTGACACTGAGGAAGGAAGGAAAGCCTAGGAGGAAGAGAGAGAGGCAGAGAAAGAAAGAGATGGGAGTTTGAGAGAGCGAGAGAGAGACAGAGAGAGATCAGTAGAAGAAAGAAAGGGGGGGGCATGCGAGATTGAGAGAAAAAAAGGGAGAGAGACAGAAAGAGCAGGGAGAGAGATGGAGAGAGAAAAGGGGAAAGAGAGAGGAGAGAAAAATGGAGAGAGAAAGGGAGAGAGCAAGGAGAGAGAGAAAGAGAATGGGAGAGAGAGTGAGGAGATCGAGAAAGATGGAAAGAGCAGGGAGAGAGAAAAGAGGAAAGGAGAAAGCAGGAAGACAAAGATGAAGAGATCAGGGAGAGAAAAAAAGATTGAGAGAGCAAGGTGAGAGAAAGATGGAGAGAGCAAGGAGTTCGAGAATCAGATGGAAAGAGCAGGAAGAGAGAAAAGAGGAAAGGAGAAAGAGCAGGAAGACAAAGATGAAGAGAGCAGGGAGAGAGAAAAAGATTGAGAGAGCAAGGAGAGAGAAAGAGATGGAGAGAGAGCGAGGAGATCAAGAGAGATGGAAAGAGCAGGGAGAGAGAAAAGAGGAAAGGAGAAAGCAGGAAGACAAAGATGAGAGTGTGCAGAGAGACAGTGATTGAGAGAGCAAGGAGTGAGAGCGAGGAGATTGAGAAAAATGGAAACGCGTGCGTGTGTGTGTGTGTGTGTGTGTGTGTGTGTGTGTGTGTGTGTGTGTGTGTGTGTGTGTGTGTGTGTGCATCTCTACAGTGACTCAGCGCTCTGGATGCTGAATCCTTCCAGTGAAGGGCTGCACTGATGTGGGAATCATGGGCTGATATTCTTTGTGTAAATGTTTGCTAATACTGATACATAAACATTTATAATATGAAGAAAGTTGCACTATATCCACCTGGATTAGCATTACAGACACTTGTCTTTAGAGCGTTACAAATGTAGTAAAACAAATAGCACATAAACACATTTCTAAACATGAATTACATCATTAGTTCATCATGAGCTATCAGTTAAATTATGGGTCAAATCTAAACAGCAGCTATGCATGTTTATTGGTGAAATATAAGCTTCTGTTCCTTGTTGACTTCATTAGCTAACACTACATTCAGCTAAACTTCAGACACTGAACATGTTTTTGCTGATCAGCTGCATTTGGGGTAAACATGGTGGCATATTAGTTTCCTTTGTTTTTCTGTGTGTTTCCTGTGCTCAGGCTGGTTTAGCAACTCGGGATAACCCAGATCAGCTGATCATTGCTCTGGAGCCCGAGGCCGCCTCCATCTACTGCCGCAAGCTCCGCCTCCACCAGATGATTGACCTGGGAGCCAAGACGTCCATAAACGGCTACAGTCCACCAGAGAATGTGGGGGCGGGCATGGCCCAGGGTAGGCGCCCCTTGCTGTCACAAACACTCATGCATGTTTAAGGATAAGACATAAGGATAAAACAAACCACCAGCCTCATCTCATAAGACGTTGTATAACGATTTTGTTGGCGATACCTTTCCACAGTATTTGTGTGTGTGATATTTATTAATTCCCTTTAGAGGGCAGCAGGGAGTCACGTGTGTTTATATATTTATTAATACCTTCAGAGGACAGCAGGGAGTCACATTTGTTTATATGATATTTATTAACACCTTTAGAGGGCAGCAGGGAGTAACCCTTGTTTATATGATATTTATTAACACCTTTAGAGGGCAGCAGGGAGTAACCCGTGTTTATATGATATTTATTAACACCTTTAGAGGGCAGCAGGGAGTAACACTTGTTTATATGATATTAACACTTTTAGAGGGCAGCAGGGAGTCACATTCGTTTATATGATATTTATTAACACCTTTAGAGGGCAGCAGGGAGTCAGGTTTGTTTATTTAGTGCTGTAGCTGAAGAGCCGAAAGCTTTCGGTTTGTATTGGGTTCAGGCCTTATTAAAGCTCTGGTTTCGGTTTAAATGATTCTGTAAGAACTGCATGCACCAGAAAGCTTTACATCTCAGTAAGCAATAAATCTGCTCCTTTGCTGTACTTAGGGTCAAATTAGCTGCTGTTGAGGTGTTTGACCTCAGCGCTCGGATGACATCAGCAGCTTAATGGCTATTATAGAGACTCAGAAACGCTGCGTCACTTGAGAGAGAGATGAGCTCATCGATCAGATAAAGTGAGGGCTGCATTCAGTTACTTTCCATCGGTTTTTGACTGTGTTATCTATAGAAATAAATAACATACAGTGTCAGAAACCACATATGCAAGTCTGTTTTTCAAAATTTCAGCATAATTAAGTGGTTAAAATTTAAACAGTCATTCAGGGTGGTTTGGTGTGAAATGCTCCGTTCTACAGAAACTTACCAGTTTCCAGTCAGAATTGTTCACAGTGATGGTGATAGGAACCAGACGTCCACCTCTAACAGCTCCCTCACAGAAAGTTACTACAACCCCAATTCCAATGAAGTTGGGACGTTGTGTAAAACATACATAAAAACAGAATACGATGATTTGCAAATCCTTTTCAACCTATATTCAATTGAAAACACTACAAAGACAAGATATTTAATGTTCAAACAGATAAACTTTATAGTTTTTTTGCAAATATTCACTCATTTTGAATGTGATGCCTGCAACACGTTCCAAAGAAGTTGGGACAGGGGCAAAAAAAGACTGGGAAAGTTGAGGAAACGCCTGTTTGGAAGATTCCACAGGTGAGTGTCATGATTGGGTATAAAGGGAGCATCCCTGAAAGGCTCTGTCGTTCACAAGCAAGGATGGGGTGAGGTTCACCACTTTGTGAACAACTGCGTGAGCAAATAGTCCAACAGTTTAAGAACAACATTTCTCAACGTGCAATTGCAAGGAATTTAGGGATTTCATCATCTACAGTCCGTAATATCATCAAAAGATTCAGAGAATCTGGAGAAATCTCTGCAAGTAAGCAGCAAGGCAGAAAACCATCATTGCATGCCTGTGACCTTCGATCCCTCAAGCGGCACTGCATTAAAAACTGGCATCACTCTGTAACGGATATTACCACATGGGCTCAGGAACACTTCAGAAAACCACTGTCAGTGAACACAGTTCGTCGCTCCATCTACAAGTGCAAGTTAAAACTCTGCCATGCAAAGCGAAAGCCATATATCAACAACACCCAGAAACGCTGCCGGCTTCTCTGGGCCTGAGCTCATCTGAGATGGACTGACGCAAAGTGGAAAAGTGTCCTGTGGTCTGACGAGTCCACATTTCAGTTTTTGGAAATCATGGACGTCGTGTCCTCCAGGCCAAAGAGGAAAAGGACCATCCGGGTTGTTATCAGGGCAGAGTTCAAAAGCCAGCATCTGAAAGGTACATACAGGTTTTGGAGCAACATATGCTGCCATCCAAGCACTGTCTTTTTCAGGGACGTCCTGCTTATTTCAGCAAGACAATGCCAAGCCACATTCTGCACGTGTTACAACAGCATGGCTTCATAGTAAAAGAGTGTGGGTACTAGACTGGCCTGCCTGCAGTCCAGTCTGTCTCCCAATGAAAACCTGTGGCGCATTATGAAGTGCAAAATATGACAGCGGAGACTCCGGACTGTTGAGCAACTAAAGTTTTACATCAAGCAAGAATGGGAAAGAATTCCACCTACAAAGCTTCAACAATTAGTGTCCTCAGTTCCCAAACGCTTATTGAGTGTTGTTAAAAGGAAAGGTGATGTAACACAGTGGTAAACATGCCCCTGTCCCAACTTCTTTGGAACGTGTTGCAGGCATCAAATTCAAAATGAGTGAATATTTGCAAAAAACAACAAAGTTTATCCGTTTGAACATTAAATATCTTGTCTTTGTAGTGTATTCAATTGAATATAGGTTGAAAAGGATTTGCAAATCATCGTATTCTGTTTTTATTTATGTTTTACACAACATCCCAACTTCATTGGAATTGGGGTTGTACATGAAATGGTTATGAGTTCACTGCCTGATGTCTGAGACACTGTTTTACTGTCATTTTGAGACACATGCAGGAGCCAAAAAGTCCCCAAGAACTTTTCAGCATTCATCAGCATTCCACATAGAACTCAGAAGATACATGTAGGTTCACTGGTGGTTTTGGATAGTAAACAAACTGGCTATATTTGTGTTGGAGATATGGTGACCTCTGGTTCCTGTCACCACCATGGTAAAAAAATCTTAGTCTACAGAATTTGGGTGGAATTACCCTCTAATAAATCGAGGCAAGTGTGTGATGATTTAGGTACGCAGTCAATGTTTCCCTAAATTTTCACTACGTATATTAGATGGATAGATGGATGGATGTAGGGGAAGATGAATAAATGGAAGGATGGATAGATACATGGATGGATGGATCGATGGCAGGGAAGGTTGGATGGGAAGGATGAATGGATGAACGGATGGATGGCAGAGAAGGTTGGAAAGGAAGAATGGATGGATAGATGGATGGATAATGGATGGATGACAGTGATGGATGGAGGGATGATGGATGAATGGATAAACAGATGGAGTAAATTGAGGCATGTATGTGATGATTTATATGAGATGGTATATTAGATGGTAATTCTGCTGTTCTATGAAAATGTGTGTTCTCTAAATGATCTGCAAATGCTCAGAATCCATTGCGTGAAAGGCATCTGAACTGCAGTCCCACAGTTCTGTGTTATTGAACAATCGTAAACGTGTTCTTTTATGGAGAATATTTATGAAGTGCAGGGCATTAGAGCCGCGCTGGATTAATTTAGCCGCTAAACAGCGAGAGTGATTGTGATTCTGTACTGAAGAAGGAGGGGTCATGTGACCTGCTCTATAAATAAAGTCTACAGTCTGACTCAGGATGTGAGAGGACCTCTCCAGCTTGGGTCAATTTGGGAGGGCAATGGAAAGGAAGCACTCTTTCCGTCTCTTTCTCACTCTCTCTTTCCTTCTCTTTTTTTCCTTCACACAGGGCTGTAATGTAAGGCTGTGTTCTCATTACTAGTTTAAGAAGCACAGATTCTTGGGATGGGAATCACTTTCATATATGCTCATAGGTACAGGTGTGTACAGCCACTGGAGCGCTACATTAGCAGTTCCAGCTGTCAGTATTTAAAACTGCAAACACTGTTCAGGCAGTTGTTGTGCTGCATCACAGAAAATCAGAGAGAAAATATACAACCGTTCAAAGAAACAGTGTTACATTTAAACAGGGCTGGAAAGTGAAACAGTTTTACTCATTCAATGGAGAGATGAAGGGGTGGATGAATAGAGGGATGGATGGCTGGATAGTTGGATGGATCGAGGAATTAAAGATGGATGGATGGATGGATGGATGGATGGATGGATGGATGGCAGGGAAGGTAGGATGGGAAGGATGGATGGAAGACTGATGGATAGACAGAGGTACGATGGATAGATAGCAGTAATAGAGGGAGGGATGGATGGATGGCAGGGAACGTTGGAGGTGAAGGATGAATGGATGGATGAATGGGAAAAATGAATGGATGATGGATGGATGGATAGATGGCAGTGATGGATGGAGGGATGGATAGACAAAGGGAGGGATGGATGGGTCAATAGCAGGGAAGGTTGGAAGGGTAGGATGGATGGATGGATGGATGGATGAATGGATGGATGGATGGATGGATGGAGGAATTATAGATGGATGGATGACAGTGATGGATGAAGGGATGAATGGATAGAGGAGGTGGAGGCATGGATGGAAGGAGGGCTGGATGGATGGCAGGGGAGGTTGGATGCATAGATATATGGATGGATGTATAGCGTAATTATAGATGGCTGGACGAATGGATAAAGGGAGGGATGGGTGGATGCCAGGGTGGATGGAGGGATGATGTGGAGATGGAAAGATGGGTGGTTAAGTAAGTGTATTATAACATGACTGACTCTGAAACATGAGGACTTTAACCCAAAACGCGTTTTGAGGATGTAATTGAGATGATAGAAGATGTGCGGCTATAATACCCCCCACCTCCACCCGCCACTCCCCGCTCCCCAATCATAAATTAATAAATGGGGCCCTGCTTGCGCATTGTCTGTGTTTGTGGCTATTTTTCTTTCT
This sequence comes from Pygocentrus nattereri, assembly GCF_015220715.1. Lineage (NCBI taxonomy): Eukaryota > Metazoa > Chordata > Actinopteri > Characiformes > Serrasalmidae > Pygocentrus > Pygocentrus nattereri. The sequence continues at coordinate 9,464,864 of NC_051220.1, read as the reverse complement.
CTTTTCTTTCTCTTTTTCTTTTAATCCTTGTCTATGTTCCTTTTGTTTTCCTCTTTCCCTCTTTCTCTGTAATGGTCTTTCATCTCTCTGGCCGCTTTATCAGAAACCCCTCTCAGGGTACACAGTTAGACACTGTAGCTCAAGTGTTGATGCACAGTGTTAGTCATCCTCTAGACCTTCATCAGTGATCATTTTCTGACCTCAGAGCTGCTCCTGTTTGGATATTTTTGAGTGGGCTGATAAACTGTGCAGCATCAGATGGACTACAGCCTGTACAGCTGGACTACAACTGTACACTGATCTGCTGGACCTGTAAGGCAGGTGTTTCTAATAACCTGGCCAGTGAGTGGAAGTACAAGGTAGGTGTCTCTAATAAAGTGGATGGTCAGTGTATATATAAACATACATTTAGGCAGAGTCCGCATTGGCTAGTTTAGTTCACTGTGCCTCAGTGAGGCTGGTTATGTTGTTACTGGCGTTTGTCCATTCAGTAGCTGGCATGTGTATGGTACTGTAGGAGGTCAGCTGTGTGGGATGGCCATGATGTCCTGCTTTGCACTTTCTGTGTCAGAAAAAGTGCTGACCGAAGCCTCTTCAGAGAGAGAGAACGGTGTCCTGTGATTTTTGACTCACCCTGTACAATAATGTTGTGTTTAAACTCTACAAACATTGTAGTAATACTGTCATTTCACAATTTAGTTTTGATTAGAAACAAAAGGGTTAAAATCCAAAAATATCCAATCAGGATTGTTTTTTTCTGTCATATCCCATTGGTTAGGAGCTGAACTGAAAGCCTTGCACATTAGATTAACTACCAACATAATTAGGTTCTAGATATGTCAATAACAGTGAATTTGAGCCATAGTCAGGTTCCAGTTAGTTGCTAGGAATAGAAAACAGCGGCGGCAGCTCTATGTTAGGACTCTTTACTGAAACTGTTACAGAGCGTTTACATGTACTTAATAATCTGATAACTGTAGAAAATCAGATTTTGTCAGTAATCTGATCAATGCATTTACATGCACTCGGGTAATCAGATAATGGGGAAGCTCCAGGTTTACATGAGTCTGGCAGTAATCGGATTTCTGCTGTACAACCAGCCAATAAACTGAAGAAGACATGATATAAATGAAGAACATTTAAATCCTTCATTTTGTCAAGCATGTATTTGGTTTCAGCGTCACTTCAGATATGGTTTGCTGCCATCTCTGCTTATTTCTTCGGTTCTGCGGTCTGTTTTCACACATGCCAGACTGAGAAATCTGAAAGAAATCAGAGTAAGAGTACATGCACTGAGAAATCTGAAAGAAATCAGAGTAAGAGTACATGCACTGAGAAATCTGAATACAGAGCTGTAATCCAGCTCTCTTCATCAGATTTCTTAATCAGATTTCTAGATCTTACCGTGGCCTGAAAAAATTGAGTGTGCTGTTTACATGACCACTTGAATAATCAGATAACTGCAGAAATCCAATTATGATCGAATTATTGAGTGCATGTATGCACTCACTGTAAAACTGATGCATACAAGTTCAGATATATAAGTTTGTTACAAGCTTACAAGCCAAAAATGTTTATGTGTGCCAGCATTAGCTTAGTGCTAACATACTATTAGAAATCCCTTTGGGCGCTAGCAGAAATTAGCGTTATATATAGGTATACGTGTTTTTTGTATATGATTGAGTTTTGATATGATGCAGATTGAAGGCCTAGCTCTAATAGTCAGAGTTTGCCACTGTTTTAAGGTGATGTCACCATCATGTGGCAGTTCCAGATTTATTGAGTCATTTCCCTTTGTTTTCAGACCATTATTAATAATAACCACTAGAATGTGGACATCTGTGTAGTTTAAGTGGTAAAAATACCACAGTGTTTTGTATTATGTGTGTAACTACGGAAAGGCAGAATCCTGGATTTGTCCACTGGGCTTTCTGCTTCCTCACTGAGCTAATGGAAAAGGTGAATGTGAGACTTGCAATTCCAATGTTGCAACAAGTTGTGGAGAGAGTGAAAAATATGAATGAGAAATATCCGTTCATACTGATAAACTGATGATTATGTTTGGACCTCAGAAGCCAGAGACAGCTGGTTCTTTCTAGTAGTGCTATTGCAATGTGATGCATAATGTGTAGGTTTATTTGAAAGCAGTGATTACAGTCATACAGCTGTTGTAAGATATCCAGCTTTCTAGCAGGATGGATGGATGGATGGAAAGTTCTAGGAGGAAAGTTCTACAGTTATTGTAGTTTTTGGAAAGCACCTCTCATCTTCAAGATACATAATTTTGGCACCTTTGTTGTGTTACGATAGAAATATACATTCAACACATCGCTTATTTCACAAACTCACTCTACACACCACACACACTACACACACACATACCACACACAACACACCAAATGCACACACACTACACAAACATACACACATACACTTTTTAGGTAGCAGGAGATTTTAGGTACCAGGATATATAAGGTGATACTGGATTTAAGGTAACAGATTTAAGGTGGTAGTGAATTTAAGGTAGCAGAAAACTTAGGATGGTAGTGGCAACCACCAACTTAGCAGAACCTAGCAGGAAGTGCATTTCCTGCAGGAAATTCACTCTTGTAATTATTATTATTGTTATAAAAAAGGCATTTTTGAATTATTTTAGTAAAACGCTTTGATTATTTTTTTATATTATTTATACGATTTGTTATACATTTAAAATTTTATACCTCATTTTACTGTATAAAATTTTACCTCATACAAAATGAAAAAAATTGATCTAATTCACATTTTTTAGGCTTGAACGTCCAGTAGAGTGTTTGCTGCCCCGCGTTTCTCTGCCATGCTGTCGCCTTGCCTGTGCTAATGTTACACACACACACACACACACACACACACACACACACACACACACACACACACACACACACAAATGGCTTCACCAGCTTTTTTTCCAGCTTCTCACACACACTCCCCTCTCTCTCTGTCGATAACCAGCCAAGGAACATGTGCGCCGCAACCGGCAGAGCCGCACCTTTCTGGTGGAAAATGTCATAGGAGAGCTATGGTCCGAACTCAACGAAGGTAGAGTCCGCATCCCTCGCTCTTTCTCTCTCTTTCTCTCCTTCTTTGTCTTGAATTCTTTTGCTCTTTTGCTGTGTCACTGTTGTGCTCGTGCTCTGTCTAATGCTGCTCTCATACAAAATAAAACACAAACCCTCTCAGCCTCAATGAATGATTAATTCATGCCTCTACAGTAGAACGCAGAGCAGCACCCCTCACTGCTCTTCAACTCCAGTAGCCTGAAAACCTGAATAAGAGGAGTGCTGAAAACAAGAGCCCTGAAATGGTGAATAAATGCTAACTGTATCCTAGTGCTGGGTGATGCATCACCTGTGCTGTTGTACCTTTATTACTTAATTAACTGTAACAGGCCTGGGTGATAAGGCAACAATATTAACAATGACTGTCACATAACCTGAGGACGATGCTTAAGAGTTAACTTATAGAGAACTAAAGCAGCCTAATTTAATTTGAATGATAAATGATTAAGAATGATAGGTAAGTAAATAAATTAAGTTTTATTTCCTCTTACTGTCAAAACAATGGATTAAGAAGATATTACAATAGAGTTAATTCCTCACTAGCTCTGCTGTACATTTCCAAAAGTGCAACAAAAAGTGTGCACAGCACTTTCTGTACAGCGTAAATGTCCCAACGGTTTGAATGATTCAGGAATCTACAGCTAAATTCCTAAGTACCTCTGTTATAACAGAGAACTTGTTCTTTGAAGATATGTAAAATTCAAAAAATCAATTACTCGAGCATATGTAGCAGTTTGATGTTCCTCCAGAAGGGGGGGCTATTAGCACACAAGTTGTTTTTGTCTTTATCATTTAAAGAGAAGAATGAACCCACACCAGCAGGAGCTTGTGGAAAGAGATTAGTATATATTTGTGAGATTTTTTTAAATCAGTTAATGTTAAAAGGCGGCTAAAGATCATAATGTAGATCACAAGCTGAAGAAAATATCATGCTAATTTTTTTAGATATGGAATTAGACTGCAGTGTATGTCTTTTCCCCGAATGCTTTAGGTTGTTTTAAAAGAACAGTTCAAAGTTTCTACTTTCTGCTTGAAAATACATTTACATTTACTGTATAAGGTTCCCTTTTGTGCCAGAGTACCATCACTGAAGAAGCACGGGTGCAGTAACTTCACTAACTTAAACATTGTCTTATTCCTATCTGTAACATATTTTCTACTACATTTACAACGGTTGTGATTTAAGAGTGATTTAAAGTGTTTTAGATTTATGTTAGAGCACTTTGAGTCCTGTGTCATCATTGCTGCTAATACTTTGCTAATTGCTTCTCAGCCCTGTTTCTAAGCGCTGATGGTTTCACACGAGACGCCTGTCCTTGTAGCATCGTCACGTTTAACTCCAGCTAGAAAGAGCCAAGCCCAAATGACACATACCACTACGTTAGCACTCTAGCTGCCACAGGATTGTGCTCCTGGAAACCATGGCACCAGCCCCCCCAATGCCCCAAAAACACTCTATTGAGGCCACCCTGTCAGGTTCATTCTCTTTCAACATCATCAGAGCACTACTTTCCACAGCATGGAGGGCGTAGGAAGTCACAAGAAGGAGATGTTCTGTTCTCAGTGACCTGTGTTGACCTCTGATTAGGACTGCATGATACTGCATGAAAGCAGTGATGGTCAAACATCAGTAATGCATGTGTGAGATATTTTTGATAAAATGAATATGCTGTTCTGGTACTAGCAGCAAAGGCTTGACCTTTGAATAGTTGCTACTTTGGTACACAAGGTGGCGATGTGTGTCTTTTGCTCTGTAGGCGGGGAAGAAGTCTAGCCCTTCGCTCACAGCAGCACAAACCAGCAATACATTTAGCTAAAACTGGAGGGTTAAAAAAGCTGTGAGTTTTAAGAAACATGCTTCTGAGTAAGAAGAGACTGTCTCTTCTGTGATTCTCTTTTTGTCATTTTTTTCTGTTTTTCTGACCACTAAGACAATTGCAGTTGTTTCATGTTGAATGTAAAGGTCTAGTAAAAGTGCAAAATTCTTTTTTCTTACTTATTCTGTGTTCTACTTTTGTATTAAATAGCTCTGAATGCACATTTTATTTCAGTTTAAAGGTCTATTCTGATGTAAAATTGAACACTAGAAAATGCACATTTAAACGACCAGTACTTGAATGATTGAATGATGGTTGAATGATATGAGCATTTCTTAACCTTATGAGATATTGTGCAGCCCAGACTTAGCTATTGCTTACTGTTTGCTGCTGGTCTGCAGGTGACCGTTACGTGGTGATGGATTGTGGTGGAGGGACGGTGGATCTGACGGTGCATCAGATCAGGATGCCCGAAGGTCATCTGAAGGAGCTCTACAAGGCTTCAGGTGAGACCAGGTGACCTTACCTGACTCCGGTGAAGAACTGTGAAGAAGTGCCATATCCAACATAAGAATAGTGAAACATACATAAGAGTACATATATAAATGTAGATCTACATATTAGTTAAAGGTGTGGGCATCATGTGGTATCAATCTGAATGATTTTGCAAAAAAAAAAAACTTTAGCTTTTCATTTTTCTTTATCAGCAGCTGTTCTTTATGTTGTGTGAAAATTATATGATAATTTTACCAATTTTACCAAAATGCTTCAAAATAAAATCACTTTTCGTTAATTAGGTTCACAATTTGTATATATGTATATACATAATATTTAAAAAATGTACACTTATTTTTTGGTCAAAATAAATGCTTATGGCTAGTTTTGAATGCAAAATATTGTTTGTATTCAACTGCCATTCAACTACCATTCAACTATCACTACTTATTTCTGTAATTAGTGAAATTTTAGAAGTCAAATTATTTTGTACCAAAATAATCACATAAATATTTGGTAAATTTGAGTTTTTATGATGTGTTTATTTTATCCCTAAAGAAACAATTCAATCTATTCATTGTGAGATCCTAATATTAGCATGTTTTTGTGGATGTCAGCTGATACGACTGTCTTTCCTCACTCACTGCTGTAGAAGACGCATTGACCTCTATGACCTGTATGTGTAAGATGACCAGCATCGATTCCTCTCTCCATCTCTCTCTCTCTGTAGGAGGACCGTATGGTTCTATTGGTGTCGATTATGAGTTTGAGAAGTTGCTCTGTAAGATCTTTGGTCAGGATTTCATTGACCAGTTTAAAATCAAGCGTCCAGCAGCGTGGGTGGACCTGATGATCGCATTCGAGTCCCGTAAGAGGGCAGCAGCTCCGGACAGGACAAACCCCCTCAACATCAACCTGCCCTTCTCTTTCATCGACTACTACAAGAAGTTCCGCGGCCACAGCGTGGAGCACGCGCTCCGCAAGAGCAAGTGAGTGGGGCGGGGGGTCCAGGAAAACTGTCCATAATGGTAAAGAAGGAAAGGGGGTGGTAGGCCTGGACAATAAAAGTAAAACTATAAAATTCTGTTCCACAATCCAGTATTAGCACAATTCTATTCAGACTTCAAATGCATCAGTAGGAAATCCCTTCTGATATGTAATTCTGATATATAATTAATGAGAATAAATAATAGCTATTGATAATTATCATTCTGAATTGCATGGAAAAGTATCGAGATTTTAGGTCATATCACCCAGCCTTATATGGTGTTTTTGTATGATGTTTTTTGAATGAATGGAGGGGTGGATAGATAGGTGAATGTTACGATTGGCCCCTCCCAGTCCCCCATGTGCTTTTGTTTTGTTTTGGTTTTGTCCATGTGATTCCTTGTTTTGTTTCTTCCCGGTCCTTCCCCCTTGTTTCCAGACCCTGCCCCTGATTGTTACCACCAGTGTTAACCACCTGTGTCTTGTTAACCCTGTTGTATTTAAGCCCTGTGTTTCCCCCTGTTAGGCTGCTGGTCTGTTTGGTCTTTGTATTGTATTGTTTAGCATCGTTCTTCCGGCCTCCGTTGTGTGTTTTTTCTGTGTTCTTTTTCGTCATGTCTGTCCCTTGTTCTCTCCGTGTTGGCTCGTTGACCCTGGACTGTCTAGACCCTGATATTGGATTTGCCCCTAATAAATCTCGCTTCTCTCAGCACATGCGTCCACCTCATCATCGATTCCCGGCGTTACAGTGAAAAAGAGGTAGAGAAAATTAACAGAATGTATAGGTCAACAGATGGATTGATAGAGGGATGGATGTATGAATGAATGAGAGAATGGATGAAAGATGGATGGAAGGATGGATGGGTGGGCAGGTGGGTGGGATGGAAGGATGGCTTGATGAGCAGGGTGGATGAGTGTGTAGATGGGAGAGATGGATGGATGGAAACATAGATGGACTGATGGATGGGTGGAGGAATTTGTGGAGGGATGAATGGGGAGGTGGATTTATGGGAGGGATGGATGGAGGAATGGGTGGATGGAGAGATGAATAGGTGGATGGTGGGTAGGTCGGTGTGAATGATGGATGGAGAAGATGGATGGGAGGGATGGGGAAGATGGTTAGATGGAAAGGATGAATACATGGAAGGATGGGCGAATAGCTGGAGGGATGGACAGAGAGATGGATGGAGAGAATGATGAATGGTGGATGTGATAGATGCATGGATGGATGGAAAGGATGGATGTCTAGATAGATGTGTGAGACAGTTGGAACTATATTTCGAAGCCTGGATGGAGGGATGGATGCATAAATGGACTGATGGATGGGTGGAGGAATATGTGGAGGGATGGATGGAAGGGATGGATGGAAGAATAGGTAGTTCTAGAGGGATGGGTGGACAGTGGGAAGAGGGATGTAATGTATGGATAGAGAAGATGGATGAATGCATGGAAAGATGAAGGAATAGGTGGAGGGATGGACGGAGAGATGGTTAGAGGGAATGATGGATGGATGGACTGAGGAATAGGTGGAGGGACGGAAGGAGAGATATGTGGATGGATAGAGGGGTCAGTTTTTAGGGTAATTGGTGATGAATGAATGTAGAGAGATCTCATCACATCAGTCATCAACTCTCAAGAAGGAAAACAGTGACTTGGTCCCAATATATAGTTTTGCATTGCAATCTGAGAGAAGGCACATTTCCTGATCACTGCCCCCTCAGCTGCTCAGTCAGACTGTCCACTTTAATGGCAGTTCATTATGGGCATTAAACGTTGAGTATGTGACTGTTCAATGTGGAGTGTTTACTTTCGTCTCTTGCTGACTTGCTGTCTCTGAGGTAATCAAGTCTGCGGGTTTAAATGCCTCTGATCCTGTTAACCTCTGCGTTGACAGTTTCCTGAGTGCCTCGTCATTAAAGCAGTGAACTGTGTCATTGCCTGATGTGTCTGAAGCTGCACTGGTCAGCTGTGTCCTGTAATGTCCTGTAGAGCTGCTGTACTGTCCAGTTTTGTGCTGCATCTAATCAAGCTGAATCAGTTTGTTTAGTTGATGTTGGCTTAATGTCTTTGTACAGAAGACTGACAGGCTTATAATAATTATTTATTTTAGCTCTTGCAGGACATATGCAGGTTTTTCAATTCCCTATTGTCCAAAATAAAAATAATGAAATACTAACATCTGCTCACATCGTGACAGCAAGCACATTTTTGTGCAGTGAACAGGGTTCACTAAAGGCACCCTCTTATGGAAAATGCTAAAAGTCTACAAACACAAATACATGTGTATATTTGTATTTTTAATATAGGCCTAGAAAACCACACACACACACACACACACAGATATATATATGTATATTTATATATATATATATTTATATATATATATGTATATATATTAAAAGAGCTCCTTATGATGATGGTTAGTTGTGACCGTAGCTATTACTGCTTTGTATGTTTTACCATACAGTGGGTAGTGGGTGATATGGCCAGAGATTTGTATCTTGGTGTAATTAAAATTTCTGTCGGTTTCAGACTGTTTTAAAAAAGTAAAACCATTTGAGGTGACTGCAGTTGGAAGCTTTTATGATTAAGCTTTTTTTTCTGGCAGGATTTGGACTTCTAATCTGTGTGAAAAGTCAAATTATGGAGTGTGTGTTATGCTTTTTTTACTTTGTTCAGGCTTGTTTTTTTGTGTGATAGTATGTGTAAGTGACTCTCTCTCTTTCTCTCTCTCTCTCTCTCTCTCTCTACTCTAGTGTGGACTTTGTAAAGTGGTCATCTCAGGGCATGTTGAGGATGAACCCGGACGCGATGAACGCTCTGTTTAAGCCCACCATCGACCACATAATTCAGCACCTCAGTAAGTGTCCACTCAGCTAAAAGTTAAAAAAATCATCATTTTAAATAATTTACTTTTTGCCAACCACTCATTCTTCTTTCTTCCTCTTTCCTCCCCCTCAGAGGAGCTGTTTGATCGGCCTGAAGTGACAGACATTAAGTTCCTGTTTCTGGTGGGCGGCTTTGCAGAATCTCCTCTGCTCCAGAAGGCGGTACAAGAGATGCTTCAGGGCCGTAGCCGCATCATCATCCCTCATGACGTGGGCCTGACCATCCTCAAAGGGGCAGTATTGTTTGGCCTGGACCCCAGCGTCATCAGAGTACGCCGCTCGCCGCTCACTTACGGCGTGGGCGTCCTGAACCGCTTCGTGGAGGGAAAGCACCCGCCCGAGAAGATGCTGGTGAAGGATGGGACGCGCTGGTGCACAGACGTCTTCGACACTTTTATCGCAGCTGACCAGTCGGTGGCGCTGGGTGAGACGGTGAAACGCAGCTACACTCCGGCGAGGCCAAGCCAGCAGGTCATTGTCATCCATGTCTACTGCTCGGAGAAGGAGTCAGTGGGCTTCATCTCGGACCCCGGCGTGCGGAAGTGTGGAACGCTGCGTCTGGACGTGAGCGGAACGGAGAGTCCTGCAGCGCGCAGGGAGATCCAGACGCTCATGCAGTTTGGAGACACCGAGATACGCGCCATGGCCATCGACGTGGCAACCTCACGTAGCGTCAAAGCTAGCATCGACTTCCTCAGCCAGTGAGGATAGAAGGAGAGGGAAGAAGTAAGGGAGAAGGAGGAAGGCTGTAGATAATGCTTTGCTGTGGTCACCAGCCCCACTAGTGGAGAACTAATTTCATCAGTGTTCAGTTCCAGCCTAGCAGGAACACAAATGATGCAGCTCGGATAAGCTGGATCGGGTGCGTAAGGCTGGGGTTGCAACATACAGTACCAGTCTTGAGTTTCAACAAATCTAATCGAATGTATGTTGAGCAACACCAACGAAATGGCAGGAAAACGTGACAAAAATACAATCTGGTGCTTTATCATGTTTTCGCTTCATAGTTTATGAGTGTAACCAAGTGACATTTAACCAGCTTAACTCTAAAAATGCATTCAGATTGTGTTAAACAGCTTAAAACCAGAATCATGTTTATTGGCTAACTTGCTAATAATGCTATCTTTTGTTCATCTAGTTAAAAAGAGTCCCTAGAGAGCTAGCATAGCTACCTACTTAGCTAGCTAGCAAGCTCTTGGGGACTTGACTTAACTTTTGTGCTACCCTAGCTTAGGCTAAGCTAGTGCTAGCTTAGGGTTGTTCAAACAGAATATTAATGGTTGATTATTAGTGCTAATCACACTTAGTCTAGGCAACTACTAGCCTAGCTTATAGTTGTTTGGGCTTATTGTCACTGTGGTTGAGAGTTAGTACTAGTTAAGCTTATGCTATGCTAGCTAGCCGAGCTTAAAGGAATTTGGACACACTCTTTCCATGGTTGATCATTGGTTGGCCTTATGCAAGATTAGCTTAAGGTTGTTCAGACCAGCTCTTTCTTCAAGGGTTCTTTAGTAAAGAGAATGGTTACATTTAGAACCATGAGTTCTATTTCATGCTTAATTTAACTGGAATGATGGTGAATTACTATATGGCTCCAAGAAGTGTTCTTCTATTGTTACGATGCCTTTCTGTTGCTATTTAGAATCATTTTTAAGAAGGTTCTATATAGAACCATATACAACACATTCTGCATCTATCTGAAGAAACATTTCACCTTGCAAATAACCACTAAAACAAGCGAATGCATGGTTCTAAAAAGAAGCAATCCCCTTACAAAATCACCCTTGAAGAACCATCTTTTTTAAGAGTGTATGGTTGATCATTAATGCTAGTTAAGCTTATGCTTCGGACAGACTCATTCCATGGTCAGTCTAAAATGTGAAAAGTAAAGAAGTAAAAATAAAGAAAACCTTTGTGCTGGGACTGAAGACGAGGAAAGTAGTTCTCCAGGACAAGGGTTGGTTGCCGTTGGGTAGAATCATTCACAGTAAATTCATCAGGGCTGAACTAACGTTCAAACAGGTGTAGCTTTACCGAAACTGTCCACTGTTAGTTTTTCATTCTGGCGATTTTGCTGTGATTTAGCACACAGTGACCCCACCCACCTTCCACATCACACCAGTCGAAGGTTCCATTCAGTGCGTTCATTCATTTCTGTAAAAATTACAAGCTTACTTAGATCTGCAAGACCAGTGTAGTTTAGCTTAAGGCTCTTGTGTAGCCGTGTCCAGCTGGTCGTGTACATGCTGTTCAGTAGTAGGTGGCTCACATCACTCTTGCTTCTTTGTTCACCCGTTCGGATTTGGGTTCTTTGACGCAGTCGAGGATTTGCGAGGGTGCTTCAAAACAGAACTGAGGTCATGTTTGTTAATCCATCTTAAATCTAGTCAGTGTATCTATTATTCCTTATTTTGAGATTGATATAAGAATATTATTAGTATTTAAGAAGATTATACTCTTTGCACACTCAAGGGTTCTTTAGTAAATAAAATGGTACTATATAGAACACTCAGAGAACCCTTTGCAATGATTAAAGGATTCTTTGCATGATGGAAGGGTTTTTCAGATTGATGGAGAATGTGCTGTAGATGGTTCTTTATAGAACCTTATTGAAAACGGCTTAGAGTGTTCTATATAGAACCATTTTACTTACTACATAACCCTTGAAGAACCATCCATTTAAGTGTGTACACAAAGATGTTTCTCAAGGGATCTTTAATAGAGCCAATGGTTCTATTTAATACCATGGGTTTGAATGGTTCTTTGCGTGGTGAAATGGTTCGTCAGATTGATGGAGAACGTATTGTATGTGGTTCTGTGTAGAACCTTTGTGAAAGCTGCACATTGTAACAACAAAAGAACCCTTTTTGGTGCTATATAGAATTACTTTCAAAAAGGTTCTGTATAGAACCATCTATGACACATTCTCCATCAGTCTGAAGAACTGTTTTTACTATGCAGAGAACCAGTTAAGCATATAGAAGTAAATACAACGATTGCATTTAGTACAGAACCCTTCAAGAACCATTTTTTAAGTGTGCATCTATGGAAAGTATATCACTGTTGGAAGATAATTTAGCTTGTTTATGTAATGATGCTTGAAATATTCAGTTATTTGCCAACAAAATACTTTATATAGATAAAGTGACATTATATGTAAACAAATGTTAGAAACGCGTTAAATTATCGTATAAAAACACTGATATCAAAATGAGAAATGGTACATATTTTGATCAGATCTAAGCTGATTGTCAAGATATATGTTGTTATTCGTTATCAGAACCTGTTGAATGAGCTCAGGTGATCTTTTTCTGCAGTCTGAAGTCACAGAACAGCACGTGAGCCTGGTCAGGTAAAAAAGATGGAACAAGAGTGATCTGACCATCAACTCCTGATCAGAGCCTTAGTTACTAACCCCCGTGGTCTAGTCCAGAACGAGCCCCTGTCCCATTTACTCATTTCGAACAGACAGCTAATGGGGATGGGTGGGCGTGGTCTGTCTGAGAGGGCGGGGCATAACTTCAAAACCACGTCAGATAAATCTGTCAGGTTACCATCTCAATCTTGACAGTCTCTTAAATTGATATTTTGCCCAGATATGCTAATGCTAACATTGCTGCGGTTTATGAATGCTAGCTGCGAGAGGTCATGCTACGTTCCAAACTCAATGGAAAATTGGAATTTTTCCCATTTAAAAGTGCTAGTAAACTTGGGTGAAATACAACACTGCAGCCTTCAGGGAGAAGCACAATGTTACTGTCAACATGCTTTTTAGGACCACTTCAGGCTACTAAAATGCATCGTTGAGAGAGATTTCCTCTTTGACAGGTTATGAAATGAACCTGTAATGCTGGCAGAGTAGATTTTGAAATTGTTCATAAACTTTTTCAAAACAAACGCAGGCCTCTTAAGGTCACTTTCATTGTTTGGGTCGTTCAAACTCTGTGCATTTAGAAGTTGAAAGTACTCAGGACTCTCCCAACTTTGTTTGGAACACAGAATTAGCATTAGGGCCTGACCGATATTAGTATCATCCAGTTTTTGCTGCCAGTCAGTATATTGGTCAGGTCCTAATTAATGTGAAAGTAGCATTCATAAACTGTTGGCTTGCTTTTAAGGGGAATTTGAGTTAGACAAGTTATTAGAGCTTTAATACTAATTTCTTCGCCCTTGTCCAGAAAACACTAGCAAAGAGCTGTCAGAATTTGTCACTTTGGACATTTTCAGCTGCCCCAGACCTCGGGCCAGAGAATGCCACTTAAAGGGAAAACTGAATTTAACATTCAAACTTGAGCCGTCAGTAGCACAGTTCTGAGGTTGTCCATTAGCGTCTGTATTATTGTGGGCACCAGGCTCTTGGCGCTAATGCAGCTGAATGGGAATGCTCTGTGACTACAGCAACAAAACACATTAATTTTTCATTGTTTATTTTTATTTTTTGTAATTGTTCTCCATTTGCATGAACTATGAGCTCATCACACATATCCAGTGTAATTCATTGTAGGGCACCGTTTATATCTAAGCTATATTTAAAGGTTAATTTTGTTAAAGGGGAATTTTTTTCAACATTTTTGCATAATTCAGTGGTTTCAAACAAAGAGTAATTCGGAGTGGTTGGTTGTAAAATGGTTGAGATTGACAATGGTAGTGATAGAAACCAGGGGTCACCATGACTACAACAAAGATATTAACATTTTATTCACTTTCCAAAACCACCAGTGAACCGACACACGCCTTCTGAGTTTTATATGAAATGTTGATGATGGGACAATAGTGGAAAATAGGAAATAATACCTTTTCTTTGGGTATTATTTCACTTTTTACTTTACAACGCCCTGCATATAAACGACATCTCAGACATCAGGCAATGTGTTCATGACCGTTTCATGTAGTAACTTTCTGTGAAGGAGCTTTTAGAGACTGCTGTGAACAATTCTCACTCTGTAAGTTTCTCTACAACGGAAAATTTTACACTAAACCACTCTGAATGACTCTTTTTACATCTTAACTGCTTAATTATCCAGAATTTTTGAAAACTCAGTGGAATTCCCCTTTAATGAGGACTATTGCATTTTCACATATCACACCGCTAACCTCCTACTCTGATTGGTCAGTAAGTTGTGCTGGGAGAAAAAAGGAACTTTTAGAAAACATGAATCCTGGAATGTGAATTGAAGTTCGCCTTACTTGAGGCAGTGAAAGAAAAAGGCTGCTGGTGGGTTTATAAAGATAGCCATCGCAATATGCTTGTTGCCTTTATCCTCATTGCTCAGCAGAACGAGGAGCACACTGATATTGATTTTAATTTTATTTTTGTTTTGATTTTGTTTTCTTGATATTGTTTTCTTATAGGAGATCACAGTGGGAGAGGTGGCTGAAATATGTTTATTTCTGTAAATACAGTATTTAAAGATATTGTACAGATTTTTAGAGTTACTTTAGTGCTAATTTAGCAGCTTTCATAGCAGAGTGCATGTGTGTGTGTGTGTGTGTGTGTGTGTGTGTGTGTGTGTGTGTGTGTGTGTGTGTGTGTGTGTGCGTGTGTGCTCTCATTGGACTCTCACCAGCCTGTGCAATTAACCCCCCACCCTCCCCCACCCAACCCCCCCACACACACACAGAGCCCATAACACACACGAGTGAATGCATGTCTGTGTGATTCTGTCGCAAAAGAATATAAGACTTGAAAGCCTTTGACCTTAAACGACTTCACCATCTCCTAAGCATCGCTTGAAAAGAAGCAATATCTCACTGTGCGTCAAACCAGAGGAGGTGCAGAGGTACTGCTACTCTTTTTAGACTTAATCTAATCATAATACAGCGACACTCAACACCCCCCAACCTTTTCCCGGCCAAATAAAATGCTAAAACATAAGCAATAAAGCATTGTATTGTGACGCTCTACGCCATGCGAAACCCCTTAAAGGAATACTTCATTATTTTTCGACCTGGTCTTTGTTTGATGCATCTGCAGCAGGTGGTCGATCACCACGAACATCTTTAGATGCATTTCTCTTTGCTTAGAAAAGAACAGACTCAAAACACACTTGTAATAGAAGCCAATGGGCAGCTGCTAAATTCTGTGAATATGTTTGAAGTATGGGGCATAATGTGATAGCTGTTATTATGAGGTTTTATCCAACTTTCCTACAGGCCAAACCACACGATATTATAGTAGTACTTTAGCCACAATACAGTTCATATTTAAAGAGGTGCTTATTATCGTGGTATGATGCAGTTTTGCAATGAACCTTGTGTTATGAAGTTGTTTTTATTGAAATCAAAATTGTGAAGCACATAAATCAACATTAAAAGTGTAAATTTACATATATAAGAGATGATTTAATATGTCAAGCATATGAACATTGTTTAAAACAGTGAAAGAGAGGATGCAATCCACTACACTGTCCAGCCATAGCAACACTCAGTCTTAACAGAAGGCAACAGCGTCGCTTGTGCATTAAGATAAAAAGGTTTAGTTATCTGTAGCCGTTCTACTGGATTTCAGTTTCCTCATCACGGTTAGATAACCATGCTCAGGGCTTTACAACTATTTTAAGTCCATCTTTCAATAAATATCAACCCATCAATCTAACAACAGTGATAAATGTTAAACAGTGTTGATTAGTAGGAGAGACGAGCTGGTTAGCAGTAGAACATGTGTGTGGCTAACAGAAGCTACACTGATGTAAGTTTATATTAAATCAAATCTGTGTCAAATCAAGTGAGTTGGTGTTGGAGTGAAGGAAAGTCAAAATTATTGTTCCATAGTGTTTGAGTCTGTAGCCTTCTTGTATGGCTAATGCTTGCTGGCTCTACTGACTTAAGCTTAGATGAGCTACAGATCCAAACACCACAGTCCAGGTTCCATTCTGACTAACTTTTGCTCTGCTTTTAGAAATGTGGATGATTAAAAACTCAGATCTGAGACAGTGAAGTCCGGACAGGCTGGTGTTGGAGTGAAGCAAAAAATGTAATTGTTCTGTAGTGTTTTGCACTGTAGCCAGCTGGGCTAAGCTAACACCACAGTAGTTAGTACACTAAAAGTGCCACCCACAATACAGGCTTTGTCCCAGCTAACTGATGCTAAAATAACGCCTGTTTTGAGGAAAGACTCATATCTGAGAGGAAAAGTGATTGGTGTTGAGGTGACAGCTCAAATCATGTGTTATGTGGTGTAGCTTTTAGCCTGTTAGCTGCTGCTGAGCCACTTTTATGTGTAGTTTTCTCCAGTATTTCCTGTTATTCCGATTTAGCAGTATAGCAAGTAGAAAAAGGAATTGTAACCATTGTCTAGCACAGCCCTGGGAACAGTTTTTGACATATTATCGTAGTATGTTCAGAAATGAATAATAAAGTATCAAATATTTTAAAATAAATAAACCCCAAATATTGTATCAGTTTTTCTCCTATCTCTATCAGCAGCACAATAAAAACCTAATAAACATGATAACAAAACAAATTCTTCCCTCTGGAAAACTAGTTACGTCACTAAATAACAAATTAGACAAAGCTACAGATCAGTTTACAGAAACCTTTGGAGAATTCATAACTTGAAAAAAATGGACAAATATTTACTGGGATGAAATTGGGCAACTGCCCACTGGCTTCTATTATAAGAGTCAACTAATTTGAGAAGCAAATCAAAATGACTGTCCATGCTAACTGACCGTACGTGACAGGTGCAGCAGTTGGAGATCAGGTTGAAAAATGCCAGAGGTTTGCTTTAAGCTGACCTTGCTATGCCACCGCTATGTCTGTGTGAAAGCTTCAGCTATGAAAAGTACAATGTTAGCATTGAAAATATAAATGTTTTAAATGCATTCAGATACTGATACCCAAACAAGGCATTACGAAATTTGTGTATTGCAATGTTAAAAACAATAAAAATAAAAAAATAATAAAAAAAATAGAAACAGTATTATTTATCAGATACAAAGCAGCCATCTTTAGGTCAGTCAGCATGAGAGGCTTTACCTTCCTCACTTGGCCACTTTTCATAAAAAAAAAAAAATTTTTAAAATAAAAAACAAATATTTCATACTTAAAGGACCGAAACTCAAACCAAACTGCTTTAAGCTTAATTCATATTTGTGCATTTGCAGGACTGTGAGCCTTATGAAACCTCCATCACAATCAGCATAGTTTAATGATCAGTACAGTGTCTGTAATTATAGCATTATTAATATATGATTTTAAAAAACTGTCCATTTTTCGCCATATCATCAGGTGCCGGCAGGCATGTTGCTAACAAAAACTACATACAAGCTTACTATATTAATATATTCGTAAATAAAACTTCCAACTGAAACGGTGTACGACGACAAACACTTGAATAGCCTGAGATTTTGCAGGCCGGATAACAAACTCTTTCCTGAGTTAGCTCTTGCGCTAAATCTGTCGGTGTTAGCATAGCCTAGCATCTTAGCTAGCATCGTAGGCTCACTTTCTGATGTTTTAACTGCCTTTGGTGTCTTGCAGCACAGCACGATTAGCATGAGAACCTTCAAGATCTAAAAAATATAAAATAATAATTAAAAAAAACAGGATTGCTAATTTTCTTGCCTCTTTCTTCACCTCAGACGTGACATGCTAAGATGATGTTTTAGGCCAATATGCGCTGTATTTGGAGTCACGGGAAGGGTTTGCGCACTTGAAGCTAACAAACACAATGGAGGCTTATTCTTCATGCTAGCGTTTTAGCTACAATCGGCTGTGCATGATAAAAAAAGAAGTGAGGTCATTGGCTTAGATGTGTACGCCCGCACATGGGCTCTGTTAGCACACTTAAGTGCACACCTAAGTAAATACACGGGTTGGGAAACATACTCCTCACCTCACCAGTTAGCGTGCAGCTATGCTATGGTTTCTTGCTAATACACTATGTATAGCCACTTTATACTCTAGCTAATGCTATGTTAAGCTTATAAAGTTAAATGAACAGGCATTATTCAGTTTACATTTTGTTTTGAATACCATACTGTGTACTGAGATTTCAGTGTCTTTTTTTTTTTGTTTTTGTGTGTTTTTTTTTTGAGAGGCAGGCAGTGGAATTGAAATTGGAATGGTAAGGCTTGCAAACTTTGACGTAACTGGATTTAAGGAAAAATCGACGAGCCGCCCCGGCTTTGTCGCACCAACATATGTGAACAGAAGCTGGTTTCTAAACGTTACTCGATTGTCTTGGCAAGATCTGAATCCTGTCGTGCACCACTTGCTGTTTCTTGTCCTTTGCGCTCTGAGCCACTTCAGAGCCATTTCTTCCACCATTTGCACACACAAAAAAGTAGGCAACAACTGTATTACAATCAATGCCAAGTACCCAAACTGTCCTCCAATAAAACATGTGTATTTCAAAGAGTGATGCCTTGTATTTGTATTTTGTTTTCAGTTCGGGGCGGCGTGGTGGGTAGCGCTGTCGCCTCACAGTGAGGAGGGCCTGGGTTCGATTCCCCGGCCGGGTGACCGGGGTCCTCTGACCGGGGGTTTTCAGTTTGTATTCACATACATGCTAATTGGCTTTAACATTCCTTCTGCAGTGCCCTCTAGTGGCCATTCTGCCAGCAGAATGTAACTCAATGACATTTTTAAGTAGCATAATGGTGTAAGATGTCCATGTTGAGCATTGCTTAAATGGTCACACACTTGAACATAGTATGATGTACAGTTACAGGAATTGTATGCAGTGAAATTAGGCTTTTATAACATTTGAACTATTCCAGTGCAGAAAAGTGATCTGCTAGTGAGCAATGAGGGTTGAAAGGGGAGGGCAGGGAACCCCCTGCTGTGAAAAAGAAAATCATGCAGCTTTCGAAATAAACAGTACTGTATAGCTGACGCAATGGGGAAAAAAGCATTTAAACACATCAAAACATTTAAATATTCTTTATCAATGCTACTGAAGGAAAGTGCATCATTCAAATGAGCAGACAACAGAGCCCTATACACCTCAGAATTCATCGAGCTGCTTCTGTTGGAAGTCATAAATAGAGGGAATCTACTTCCATAAGCAGCCATATATGCCCTCAGTATAACACTACCACCACCATGCTTTACAGATGAGGATCATGAGCAGTTCCTTCCCTTTACCTTACTCTTCCCACCATCCTGGTAGAAGTTGATCTTTGTTTCACCTGTCCACACGATCCACGATTTCCAGAACTGGACAGGGTTGTTTTTAGATGTTTTTTGCAAACTCAAATCAGTTTTTCCTGTTTTTTGAGGCTTACCAGTGGTTTACATATTGTGGTAAACCCTCTGTATTTACTCTTGTCTTGATTGTTGACACAGATACACTTGTTGACCTAGCCAAATCCCATGAAGGGGTTTTTCATCACCACAGTAACCCACCACAGTTTTGTGTTTCTGAGCTTACCAGAGTATAAGGACGTGAGAGCTATGGCTTAAAACAGTTGCAGGCCCTACACCGTTCAACTGATTTGGATATAAACATCCTCAAATTAAAGCTGAAGGTCTGCACTTTGAGCTCATATTCATTATTTCATTTCAGCTGTGGTGTTCATCTATGTTAACTAATTTGTATACTTCTAATTATTTATGCACCACCTCATTGTCAGGCCCCCGAAAGACCTCTGCCAGAGCTCTAACCACACGTCCAAGTGACCACCCAGGGCAGGGTTGTTGATGCCAACATGTTAAAGAAGGGTGACGAAGCACTTTGTGTCACTCTTTTAAACTCGTATGACTTTGTTGTTAAATGAAGTGTTCGCAAAATTTTCCCCTCTTTTTGTAATAATGAAGGCCTTTATAACGGTTGGAATAATATCGTGTTAGCACCTTAGACATTCCCAAAAGATTTAGGCAAAATATCTGAGAAGTGTCCTATTTTCTAGGAAGTCTCCCTACACAAACAAAACAGATGTGACGCTTTTGTTTTTTCTTTTTCTACCAGGGACAAAAAAGGAGGCATTTTCTCTCATTGGATTTGATCTTTGATGTAGTTCAATGACAGGCAGATTGAAATGGATAAGCGCACCAGATTTGAAGGGTTTAAATACCGAGTTTCCATTCACGGCGGGCCCCCCTGAGTGAACGCGCCTTTGTTTGGAAGGAAGAGGGCACTTCAGTTTTTTGGTTTGTTTCCATTGAGTGTGTTTTAGGCTCTTCACCAGCGAGTGGTAATGTATTAGACATTGAACTGTAACCTGTTCCGTTCAATGGAGTTTTTATGTAGCCCGCAGAAGTGGCACACTTAACTCCTGTGTCCCGCAGAAAAATGTGCGATTCAATTTGCCAAACGAACACCGCTGTTTTCCCCCTTTAAAGGAGGAATGCGGCTTTGTTTGGGGGGCCAACCAGAGCCACAGACCTTGCTGCTGGGTTTTTCGGCTGCAAATAAGAAAAGGGACGATATTTCCCTTTCAAGGGGGGGCTTCCTTGAGGATGTGAGGAATATTCAAGGCAAGGATGTCTACAGGCTTGGTTTGTGTTGGGGCCTACTTACGTTACATTAGCTTGTTACAGACAGTGACTGAATTTTTTAAAGAGACAACAGTGCTCTCTAGTGGCTGTAAATATAACAGCAGGGCCTGTTATCAACTACTGGATGTAAAGTGGTGACTGAGGAGGAATTCTGCCAGATTTGCAAAAATTCAGCCTGATTTTCAAGCAGGGGGATGTAATTGGAGTCATTCAATGGTTTGATGTGAAATGGGTCATTGTGGAGAAACTTACCAGCTCAGATTTCCTCACAGTTGTGTTGATAAGAACCAGGGGTCATTATAACTACAACACATATCTGGACACAACGCCCTGCATGTAACCATCTGCCATAAATGGCTTTAGGCCCAAATCTTTCCCACAAAACTTTTGTTAAACAACATCTCAGGGATCAGGCAGTGTATTCATAACCATTTCTGTGAGGGAGCTTTTAGAGGTGGACATCTGGGTTCTATCACCACCGCGGTGGACGATTTTTAGCTCCAGAAGGGAGCACATCAAATCACTCTGAATGACTTCACATATTAATGATTTGCAGAAGTTTTGAGTGGAATTCCTGTTTGAGCAGATTGAAGACTTGTGCTTCCATACCAGTCACCCAGTCAAAAAAACCCTTAAGAACCTACAGCTTAAACTACAATTACGTTATCAGACTTGCTGCTGAGTGCAGGCGAATATATGTAATATCTGTGCTTTTCTTAGCTTGTGAGTCATACTGTGGCTGGCTGAGGGTACTTTATTCCGTCTGATCTCCAGTCTCTCTGTAATAATGAAATGCTTTAATGTAAAAACAGTGCAGTAATTAGCGACAGGCTGAAGCACCCTCGCTGAGTGTCTGACCGGTGGGTGGACGAACACAGCCGCTCGGATTCAATTTAAACAATCAGCGCAGGCGGCTCTGTTATTTTAACAGAGGACACACTGGAGCACCACTCAACCTCCGCACGGGACAGGGGCGGCGCTGTGTGTGTGTGTGTGTATGTGTGTGTGTGTGAGCTGGGGGTGGAGATGAGATCATCACATCAGCAGAAACTGGGCCTTGTTGCTATGGTGACAGCAAGAGGCCATCACTCTGGTAACGGCCCTTCGGTGACTCCGCCCACACACCACTCCGTCCACCAATAGCATCATGGCCTGCAGAAGTGGACGCTTGACACGTTTCAGCTGCTCAAGCACCGTCTCTCGCCTCTTTATTAGCTAATCCTGAAATCATTGCATTTCATTATTATTTGTTTGTTTAACACAAACCCCTTTAATAGTGCGCCGAGACGAAGGCCAAATGGGTTAACGCTTAGCGCTGACTTTCCATGCAGCCGAAATCATACCATTGAAAGCTAGGCTTGTATGCTCACGCCTCACAACGCAATTCAAAACCCTGAATTCCTAGAAACTAATTTGGGAAATGTATTCAAAATATGGCTGCAAAGGATTATTCAGTAAATAAATTACACAGTAGTACTCGCTAATGCTCTATAATGTTCACATGATCCACTCTGACAGACTGCAATACACTACAGGAAGTGTAGGGGGTGATATGACTTCTACCGTTTCATTTAAAAAGCCTCTATAATGTTCATATGATCCATACAGTCATTCTGACAGACTGTAATACACTACAGGAAGTGTAGGGGGCGATGTGGCTGCTATTGTTTCATTTAAAAAGCCTCTATAATGTTCATATGATCCACACAGTCATTCTGACAGACTGTAATACACTGCAGGAAGTGTAGGGGGTGATATGACTTCTACTGTTTAATTTTAAAAGCCTCTATAATGTCCATATGATCCACACAGTCATTCTGACAGACTGTAATACACTGCAGGAAGTGTAGGGGGCGATGTGGCTTCTGTCGTTTCACTTTAAAAGCAATATGGCTGCATAATTTGAAAAGTCAGTTAACTTTTTGCCTTGAGGTCATTCCATTCATTTCCATTACCAATTAAGCATGTTTTTCCTTCTTTTGTAAAGTTACTATATTGGAGATGCAAAGTTTTTTTCTGACAATGACAATATGTCATGTTGTGGATGTTGGTATGCTGGTCAACCAACATGACTGCACAGGGTGACCAGCTAAACTAGCTCTAGACCAGCATAAACCAGCTAGCATGGAATTAATGTTAGTCTAAGTTGTTTTCAGCAGGGTTGAACAGGCATGTGCTGTCTTGGTAAGCCATCTTTGGCCAAAATGGTTCAGAAAGCTTCCACATCATGACTCTACTCACACACAGCTCAGCACAGGCCTCCCGAGAGGCTGAACTCTGCTGCCTCTTTTAGCAGCCCCTGCTAGCACGCACATGCTAATCTTTGCGTGCTGGTTTCCTGCTTTTGGGGTTTTGTTTTCACTGATGTCTCTGGGAGCCAAAGAACCGAGCAATGAGACGCTGTCAGCCACACATTCCCACAAACTGACCGCTGTAATTACTGGAATTAGGGAGCTATTTCATCATTAGCATCACTCTGAATGAAGAGAGAGATGGAGAGCGGGAGAGAGAGCGATGACTGATCGGATCCGAAGATCCCCCTCCCTCCACTCCCCTCCCTCACAGCACTTCTGTTTAAATCGGCTCTTAATGCTCTAATACGGTTCCAGTCAGCTATTGTGAGCGCTGATGGTTGGGGACGAGTTAAAAAAAAAAAGGAGGGAAAAAAAGAAGAAGAAAAAAAAAGTCACCGCCAACATAAATGCACTTTTGTTAGCATCGGCGTGCAAATGCCAGCGCGCGCCTTTTATTTCCTAATGTCTTATTTGCACGGCGTTGATTACAGGGTGTGTATTCGAATAAATGAATGTGGAAAACAAAGAGCGGGCAATCAGCACTTCACAGAGCGCTGAAATGTTCGGGACAGCTTAATGAGGGAGCTCAAAACACACATGCGCATATACACACACAGGCCTTTTGAGATGACACTCACACGCGTGACACGTTAGGCAGGGCTTGCACTTTGTGCCTAGACGTGAAGCATAATCTTAATATGTAAATTAGTGCCGAATGTTTCCGGGACAAAAGAGGGATCAGTGCGAGAGGGAAACATTTCAGTGTGGCACAATGCTAGCTGTCAGCGTGGCAGAGGAGGAGATGGATTTGGTATTGAACAGGGGATGATGCGCAAACTCTTGTGTGACACGTGGAACGTCCTCGAAGCTTTGATTAAGTGCTGTATCAGAGGAAACTCTGGAGGAGAGTTTGCAGCAGGGGTGGGGGTGGGAGGGTGGGAGCGGGATGAAAAAGGAAAAACACCACAAACCACATTACAGCTAATGACTGTGATGTTACATCCTTGAATTCAATAAAGCGACCACCTAAATACCATAATTACTCTTTATGCAGTCTGTGGCCTAGTCGTCCATGTTGGTCATCCAGACATTGTCGTTTATCTACGCAGCATAATTACACGGTTGATATTTTCGCCCGCTTGCGAAAGAGAGAAATCGTCACCAGCTTGTCACAATATAATGATGTTGATATTCATCTTCGCTCAGACCTGACGAGAAGGCTCGCTGTGCGCTATATGTCAATTAGCAGAGCTCATTTCAAGGCCTTACGCTTTTTTGGTCCTAAAGTGTTCAGGCGGCCCTGCCTCAGTGAATTCAGCTACTTTCATTCCACCAAACTTCTGCATGTTTCAGTGCTTAAGCTGTAAACAGAGTCATTCAGAGTGGTTTGGTGTGAAACGCTCTGTTCTAGAGAAACTCACAGGGTCAGAATCATTCACAGTGGTGGTCATAGGAACCAGACATCCACCTCTAAAAGCTCCCTCACAGAAATGTGTTACACGAAATGGCACACACTGCCTGAGGTCTGAGACAGTTTGACCTAAAACATTGCAAAATAGTCCCAGAAGAAAACTTGCTATTACTACAAAACTATGAAACTCAGAAGACGCGTGTCATTCACTGGTGGGTTTGGATAGTAAATAAAATGTCTATATTAGAGTTGTAGTCATGGTGACCCCTGGTTCCTATCACCACCACTGTGAAGACATCTGAACCATTTCACACCAAACCACTCTGAATCACTCTGTTTACATCTCAAACACTGAATTAATCAGAAAGAAAACACTTTAAGGTGCACCCAGTTCAGTCATACACACAAGTAGCATATGTACTGGGGGCCTGGGTCAGGGGCAAATGTACTTAGGTTGTCTGACATAAAAGTGTTGGTTAACTTTAGATGCTAGTGGGTTAATCAACTTATTTAATGGTCAACAAATTACATTGCCTCCCCTCAGGAGCAACCACATTCCAGTCTAATGTCACCATCCCCAATGCTAAATGTGGGCTAGACGGTTCCAAAGCCCCCCAGCAATGGGTTGTGGAGTAGTGGAACTGCATTCTCTGAAGTGATGGAGCTACATCCAGTACCTCTGGGATGAGTCGGATTATCAGTACCTGACTTTACTAAGGCTTAATCCAGTCCTCACAGCAGTGTTGAACATCTAGAGCATAGATATAAGATGGATATATTATGTGTTTTTTTATTAAAGTTGTGAAAGTTGCAGCATGAAAATTATTTCATTATTCATTTGATTTCATTTGAATGTTAGTTCTGTTGCTACGTATTAAGAAGTTCCTGGCTGTTTGAGTACAACAGAATATTGTGATATGCTGCCCTCTAGTGTCTGAATAAAGCACAGCAATACAGTAAACCCACCATACAATACACACACACAAACTTTCTAAGCCGTCTATCCTTCTGGGTTGTGGGGGGAGCCAGAGCCCATCCCGGAGGTCATTGGGCGGTCACCAGTCCATCGCAGGGCAGACATACTGACATATGCATTCACTCATCCAATTACACTGAGGGGCAATTTAGTATCTTTACTGACTGGGAAGCTACAGCTAAGGTGGTGAGAGAAACTGGCAAAAATGTGTTGGGTGTTTCGTCTGGTCAGAGGAAAGAAGACAAGGAAAGTTGGTGGTGGAATGAGGAAGTCCAGGAGAGTATTCAGAAGAAGAAGGCAGCTAAGAAAAAGTGGGATAACCAGAGAGATGAAGGAAGTAGGCAGGAGTACTGTAAGGCTAGTCGCATAGCGAAAAGAATGGTGGCAAAGGCAAAGGCTCAGGCCTATGATGAGCTGTATGAGAGGCTGGACAGTAAAGAAGGAGTAAAGGACTTGTATCGTTTGGCTAAACAGAGAGATAGAGCTGGAAATGATGTACAGCAGGTTAGGCTGATAAAGGATAGAGAGGGAAATGTACTAGTGAGTGAACAGAGAGTGTTGAGTAGATGGAAGGAGTACTTTGAAGAACTAATGAATGAGGAAAACGAGAGAGAGAGGAGGACAACGGGGGAGAGATAGTGGATCAGGAAGTGCAGAGAATTAGTAAGGTGGAAGTGAGGGCAGCTTTAAAAAGGATGAAGAATGGAAAGGCAGTTGGTCCAGATGACATTCCTGTGGAGGTAAGGAGATGTTTAGGAGAGAAGGCAGTGGACTTTTTAACCAGGTTGTTTAACAAAATCCTGGAGAGTGAGAGGATGCCTGATGAGTGGAGAAGCAGTGTACTGGTCTCCATTTTTAAGAACAAGGGTGATGTGCAGAGCTGCAGTAACTACAGAGGTATAAAGTTGATGAGCCACACCGAGAGGTCCAGATCAGTGAGCAGCAGTTTGGTTTCATGCCCAGAAAGAGTACCACAGATGCAATTTTTGCGTTGAGAGTGTTGGTAGAGAAGTACAGAAAAGATCAGAAGGAGCTCTATTGTGTCTTTGTGGATCTAGAGAAGGCATATGATAGGGTGCCAAGAGAGGAACTGTGGTACTGTATGAGGAAGTCAGGTGTAGCTGAAAAGTATGGTGCAGGACATGTATGAGGATAGTGAGACAGTGGTGAGGTGTGCAGTTGGAGTGACAAATGGTTTCAAGGTGAAGGTAGGGTTACATCAGGGATCAGCTTTGAGCCCCTTCTTGTTTGCAATGGTGATGGACAGGTTGACAGATGAAGTCAGGCAGGAGGCTCCATGGACCATGATGTTTGCAGATGACATTGTAATTTGTGGTGAGAGTAGAGAGCAGGTGGAAGAGAATCTGGAGAGGTGGAGGTTTGCACTGGAGAGGAGAGGAATGAAGGTCAGTAGACACAAGACGGAATACATGTGTGTGAATGAGAGGGAGGCAGGTGGAAAGGTGAAGATGCAAGGAGTAGAGGTCGTAAAGATGGATGACTTCAAATATCTTGGGTCAACCATCCAGAGCAATGGACAGTGTAGAAAAGAGGTGAAGAAGAGGGTGCAGGCAGGATGGAGTGGGTGGAGACGGGTGTCAGGGCTGATGTGTGACAGAAGGATAGCAGCAAGAGTGAAAGGGAAGGTTTACAAGACAGTAGTGCGTCCTGCTATGATGTACGGTTTGGAGACTGTGGCTCTGTCTAAAAGATGAAGATGGCGGAGATGAAGATGCTGAGATTTTCGTTGGGAGTGACAAGGATGGAAAAGATTAGAAATGAGCAGATCAGAGGGACAGTGAAGGTGGAGCAGTTTGGAGATAAAGCCAGAGAGGCCAGGTTGAGATGGTTTGGACATGTGTTGTGGAGGAATAGTGGATATATTGGTCAAAGAATGTTGGAGATGGAGCTGCCGGGTAGAAGGAGAAGAGGTAGACCTCAGAGAATGTTTATGGATGTAGTGAAGGTGGACATGGAGATGGTTGGTGTAAAAGTAGAGGAGGCAGTGGATAGGGCAAGATGGAGGCAAATGATCCGCTGTGGCGACCCCTAAAGGGAGTAGCTGAAAGAAGAAGAAGACCTGGCCTGACTGCATGTCTTTGGACTGTGGGAATAAACCAGAGCACCCAGAGGAAACTCAGTCAGATATGGGGAGAACAAGCAAACACCTGCCATACAATAGTAAACACAAAATAACCAGAACTTTTTACGCTACTGAAATAGTAAAAATGTGAGTAGAAGAATGTTCTCTTAAAAAAGGTCTTTATAACAAACATGCAGAAATAGAAAAAAGCACCTCTGGGATATAAAACTGAAAAACTACTGTAATCCCTCTTTTCAGTGACTGATATGTGGAAATATGAAAATGAAATGAACCAAAGAAAACAGAAATCGAATTTGATGCAAAGTTAAGTGTTATTGCACCTTCAGCACAGAATGAGGACTCGTATAGACACGTATGGAAGTGTCATCTCCTATTTAAGAGACTGATCTCAGGGTAATCAGGTGACCAGTTGTGAAAGTGTTAAGAAGAAAATCAGAGACAAACAGATGATGGTGATGTTTCCTCCTCAGTAGTGAAGTTTAAGCATATGCACCTCTGTTTTTTCCCTTTGACACACTAAACCTCCTTATCAGGCTACTAGGCCAGAGTTCAGGTTGACTCAGATTTAAAGAAAAAGGACTGTGTTTGTGTGTGACTTTACATTTGATCTGCAGTAAAAGTAGGAAAATGTAAAAAAAGAAAAGTTGGTATATAATAATTGGTATATAATTGGTGTATGTATAGATATATATATTGCATATATATATATATATACAAACACAACACCACCACATCTGTGTCACTGCAGTGCTAAGATTGACCAACTACCCAAATACAGTCCTTTGGGAGTCCTGACCATTGAAGAACAGGGTAACATGCAGAGACCAGGGTAAGTATGCAGAGAAACAGATGTACTACAGTCTGTAACTGTGGAACTACAAAGTGCACATATATGGTCAGTGGAGCTGATAAAGTGGAATATATGATAATTTATTCATATATATTAATTATTTTCCCCGCCCCCTCTTTATTTCTCTTTTCCTCATATGGAATTAATCATACAATATATCATAATATAATATAATATAATATAATATAATATAATATAATATAATATAATACACACACACACACACACACACACACACACACACATATCTCCTAAACCGCTTCTCCTTCTGGGTCGCGCGGGCTGCTGGAGCCTATGCCAGCTGTCATTGGACGAAAGGCAGGATACACCCTGGACAGGTCGCCAGTCCATCATAGGGCAGACAAACAGACAGATGCTAATATAATATAATATAATATAATATAATGTAATATTATGTAATATTATGTAATATTATATAATATTATAATATATAATATTAAAAGTGACCCAATAGTTTATCTTGGTTAAACCCAATAAAACAAAAATTGTATTAATGTTGCGTAATAATATTAATAAGATGATTAATAATTGTGCTCTTAATATTAGAGCAGCAGCAGAATCACGTGGGTCAGTGACGCGGTGTTATTGTTGTCACGTGAGCAGAAACTACGGAACACGTCGCTGGACAAAAGGGAAATCGTACTGTGAGCGATTAAGGAGATTAAAAATGACCGAATTCGGTTTCTTCGGTTCGTTTGTCTGCAGGGTTTTGATCTTAATGCTGGGAGTCTCGCCTTGAGGACAGAGCTGCACTTGGTAAGATAATCAAAGAGACGAAGTGGAAAAACTGAAATCTGTGATAGTTTTCCTCGTATTCGCCAACTTGTTCGTTTCCCGTTCCACCTTAAACGGTGCAGCAGTTAACGCTGCATACGAATGTAACTTAACTGCTGCACCTTTTAAGGTGGAACGGGGAAGTTCGTGAGCTTGGCGAATAGGAAACTGGCTTAAGCTTAATCTTCTCCGTCCTGATGGTTCAAGTTCAACTCACTTAGTTGAAGTCAGACTAATTTTGACATCGAATAAGCTTTTATGGTAGCTAGGTTATCGATTGTGTTGGAAAAAAGTATCAAAATAAAAAATGTGGACAGGTGTTGGTCCAAAGTTAGTTGCAATGTCACACGGAAAGTTCGAATAAGAAGGCCGCTCCAACCTCTTAATAGCTTTATATTGTTGCCATTTGTAATATAATAACTTTATATTGTTGCCATCACTGTTATTTTGTTTACATTTAGTTTCGTTTGCTCAAATTCTGAGGAACAACACAAAACCGTTCTCAAAACTATTAATATTCATCAGCGAGGCCGCTGATTGGCTACTCTGGGGAGAAATTAGGTCTCTGATTGGCTGCTCAGTGATAGCCTGTCGCTGATGGGCTCTTTTCTGTTACGCTCGTACCTGAGACCTGTAAGCTTAAAGCTGGTCAGCCCCGACGGTGATTGGCTAAACCGGAGAACCTGGGGCGGAATCTCGTCGCTGATTGGCCCTTGTGCCACCTCTGTGCCACCGCTGATTGGCCGTTGGGGAACCTGGCTAAAGGTTGTTCCGATCAGCTGCTCTCTGCGGATATCTCACTTCAGCAAACAATGTAGGAGAAACAGCGCAGTGACCGGCACACGGTGCGCAGCAGGCTGGTAGAAAGCTTCCAGGCAAGCAGGGCTGTTGTTTTTGCTCACAAAATCCGATTGTATTTCAGCTCGTCTGTCCGGTTTCTGAACATTTTCAGTGATGAGAAAGCGGAATCAGCCGCCCGGCGCAGAGCAGCAGCAACAGCAGCCCGGAGCGGCCGCCGGCGCGCTGCTGGACGGCAAGCAGAGCTCCGGGGCAGACGGACAGTGGGACAAGACCATGGGCAGGAGGCTCAAGAGGTCAGAATAAACACAGCAGCCTGTACTGGCCGCCAAATGCTTCTTAAACTGTATTATTGTGGAGGTGCAAGTGGACCTGGTTTCTGTAATACTGTTATTGTAGTAGCACTAGTGGCTGCGGTTTCATTAATAGTGCTATTATAGTTTCACTAGGGCCTTGGGTTTCATTCATGGTGCTATTACAGTGGCACTGGTGCATAAGGCTTCATTACTAATCTTTTCAGTGCTTAAGATATTAATAGTGTTATTACTGTGATGCTGGTGCCTAAGGTTTTGTTAATTGTTTTACTATAGTGGCATTAGTACCTGCTTTAATTAATAGTGCTATTACAGTGTCACTAGTGCCCAAAGTTTCATTAGTTGTGTTATTATAGTGTCACTAGTACCTTAAGCTTCATTAATCGTGTTGTCATAGTATCACTAGGGCATTAATCATGTTATTACATTGTCACTAGTGCCTTAGGTCATGTTATAATAGTGTTATCAGTGCCTGACGTGTCGTTAATTGTGTTTTTAAAATGTCAGTAATGCATAGGCTTTCATTAATCGTGTTATTTTAGTGCCACAGGTTTCATTAATCTTGTTATCATA
Organism: Pygocentrus nattereri; assembly: GCF_015220715.1. Lineage (NCBI taxonomy): Eukaryota > Metazoa > Chordata > Actinopteri > Characiformes > Serrasalmidae > Pygocentrus > Pygocentrus nattereri. The sequence continues at coordinate 9,434,025 of NC_051220.1, read as the reverse complement.
GTATCATTAGTGCCTTAAGTTTCATTAATTGTGTTATAATAGCATTACTAGTGCATTATTTGTGTTATAATATATGTATTATAGTGTAACTAGTGCCATAGGGTTCATTAGCCATGTTATAACAGTGTCACTAGTGCCTTAGGTTTTGTTAATCAATAGCGTCACTAGTGCATTAATCGTGTTATTATAGTGTCACTAATGCATAGAGTTTCTTTACTCCTGTTATGATAGCGTCACTAGTGCATAGGGTTTCAATAATCATGTTTTTATATTGTATTGCTTAAGGTATCATTAATAGTATATAGTGATGCCAGTGCCTAAGGTTTCATTAATTGTTTTATTATAGTGGCACTGGTATCTGGTTTCATTAATGGTGTTTTTATAGTGTCACTACTGCCTTAAGTTTCATTAATTGTAATTTTATAGTGTCACTAATACATACATTTAATAACAGTGTTATTATAGAGCCATTAGTGGCTAAAAGTTTAATTAACTGTGTTATTACAGCGTCCGTAGTGCCTAAAGTTTCATTAATTATGTTACTACAGTGTCACTAGTGCCTGAGTTTTCATATGTTGTGTTATTACAGCGTCCCTAGTGCCTAAAGCTTCATTAATGGTGTTATCATAATGTCATTAGTGCCTAAAGCTTCATTAATTATGTTACTACAGTGTCACTAGTGCCTGAGTTTTCATATGTTGTGTTATTACATCGTCCCTAGTGCCTAAAGCTTCATTAATGGTGTTATCATAACATCATTAGTGTCTAAAGCTTCATTAGGTGTTATTGTAGTGTCATTAGTACCTAAAGATTATTAACTGTGTTATTATAGTGTCACTAATGCCTGAGTTTTCATATGTTGTGTTATTACGCAGTCACTAGTACCTGGCATTTCAGTAATTGTGTTGTCATAGTGTCACTAGTTACACAGTTGTGTTATTATAGTATCACTGATGCCGAAGGTTTCATATATTGTATTATTACAGTGTCACTATTGCCTAAAGCGTAATAAACTGTGCTACTATAGTGCGTGATGTTTCGTTAACTGTGTTATTATGGTGTCACTAGTGCCTAAAGCATAATAAACTGTGCTACTATAATGCATGATGTTTCGTTAACTGTGTTATTATGGTGTCACTAGTGCCTAAAGCATCATAAACTGTGCTACTATAGTGCGTGATGTTTCGTTAACTGTGTTATTATGGTGTCACTAGTGCGTAAAGCGTAATAAACTGTGCTACTATAGTGCGTGATGTTTCGTTAACTGTGTTATTATAGTGTCACTAGTGCCTAAAGCGTAATAAACTGTGCTACTATAGTGCGTGATGTTTCGTTAACTGTGTTATTATGGTGTCACTAGTGCCTAAAGCATAATAAACTGTGCTACTATAATGCATGATGTTTCGTTAACTGTGTTATTATGGTGTCACTAGTGCCTAAAGCATCATAAACTGTGCTACTATAGTGCGTGATGTTTCGTTAACTGTGTTATTATGGTGTCACTAGTGCCTAAAGCGTAATAAACTGTGCTACTATAGTGCGTGATGTTTCGTTAACTGTGTTATTATAGTGTCACTAGTGCCTAAAGCGTCATAAACTGTGCTACTATAGTGCGTGATGTTTCGTTAACTGTTATTATAGTGTCACTAGTGCCTAAAGCGTAATAAACTGTGCTACTATAGTGCGTGATGTTTCGTTAACTGTGTTATTATGGTGTCACTAGTGCCTAAAGCGTAATAAACTGTGCTACTATAGTGCGTGATGTTTCGTTAACTGTGTTATTATAGTGTCACTAGTGCCTAAAGCGTAATAAACTGTGCTACTATAGTGCGTGATGTTTCGTTAACTGTGTTATTATGGTGTCACTAGTGCCTAAAGCGTAATAAACTGTGCTACTATAGTGCGTGATGTTTCGTTAACTGTGTTATTATAGTGTCACTAGTGCCTAAAGCGTAATAAACTGTGCTACTATAGTGCGTGATGTTTCGTTAACTGTGTTATTATAGTGTCACTAGTGCCTAAAGCGTAATAAACTGTGCTACTATAGTGCGTGATGTTTCGTTAACTGTGTTATTATAGTGTCACTAGTGCCTAAAGCGTAATAAACTGTGCTATTATAGTGCGTGATGTTTCGTTAACTGTGTTATTATAGTGTCACTAGTGCCTAAAGCGTAATAAACTGTGCTACTATAGTGCGTGATGTTTCGTTAACTGTGTTATTATAGTGTCACTAGTGCCTAAAGCGTAATAAACTGTGCTACTATAGTGCGTGATGTTTCGTTAACTGTGTTATTATGGTGTCACTAGTGCCTAAAGCGTAATAAACTGTGCTACTATAGTGCGTGATGTTTCGTTAACTGTGTTATTATAGTGTCACTAGTGGCTAAGGTTTCATTAATTGTGTCACTAGTGGATACATTTTTATTAGAAATGTTATTATAGAGCCATTAGTGACTAAACATTTCATTAATGGTGTTGTTATAGTGGCAATAGTACCTGGCTTCATTAATTTTGTTACAAAAGTGATGCTTGTGCCTGGTTTGATTCATCTTGTTATTGTACCTGGTTTTATTTAATGTGTTATTGTAGATTATTATTATTATTATAGCTCCTCTAGTACCTAAAGTGTTCTTGATCGTGTTGTTATTGCAGTGTAATCAGTATTGAGTAAGACGGTTCAGAAATACTGCTGAGTTACTGTGAGCAGCTGAAAAAAACCTAACGATTGCACCACAGCTGTGGGCTGCATTGTTTTGTGACTCATTTTTTCTCTTCGCATAAAAGTTTCCTCTGTTCAGAGCGTGTAGGCTGCATCAGAGCCACTGGGCCTATGGGCGCTGTGTTATGTGTGGCGGTCTCGTTGCTGGGGGGACGGAGGGGGCAGTTTTTAGGTACCATCATAATTTCGAACAGGATCAGCCAGTTTTAGCTGGGCTGAGTGATTTTGCTGAAAGCTTGCACTTGCCTAATGAAGACGGTTCGCTCTGAGTGGTGATATCCCTCGCCTGGCTACCTGACCACAGGTCATGATCGTGAAGAGCGGGGATCCTGTTTGTCCTGCTAGCTGAAATTCCAGTCGGACGCGAAGTCCCAGCAGAGTATGCTTGAAAAGGAATTCTACGTACAGCCTTTTCACCCCAGTGGTGCACTGAGCTTTCACAACAAGTGCTTTCTCTGCTCCAGCACGTCTGGTTTATCTCATCAATTAACTATCAAGCTCTTTATGAGATGAATTAGATGTGTTAAAGAGACGAAACCATGTGATCATGTGGTTTTGTGGCCGTCTTGGACTTTCCTCCCATCGCCTAATATCTCTGTAATAAGCAAAGGTGCCCAGAACTATTGGGATGTTTTCAGTTCCTCTCTGGGGCTCAGATTCCAAAAGCGTGAACACTCAAAAAACAATCTTCAAGGGTTCTTAAGGACAGCAGTAAAGACAGCAGTTCTGTATAGAACCATGAACTCCCAAAGGAGCATTTGCATGCTTAAATGGTTCTATGCACGGTTCAGATTGATTGAGAGTGTGCTATATATGGTTCTGTGTAGAATCTTTTTGGAAAGGGTTCTGTATACCATCAATAGCAGACCCCATTTGGTGCTATATAGAACCATTTTAAAAAGGTTCTTTATCTAACCGTGTACAACATGGTCTCCATCAATACGAAGAACCATTTAAGCATGCCAGTGGTTCTATATAGAACTTTTTTACCTCTTTGAAAAGGGTTCTGTATAGCACCAAAAAGTGTACAAGCTTGACATTGTAGCAATAGCAGAACCCATTTGTGCTACATAGAATCATTTTTTAAAAGGTTCTTTAGAGAACCAAACACAACAAAGTTTCCATAAGTATGAAGAAGCATTTCACCATGCAAAGAACCATTGAAGCAGGCAGATGAGTCTATGAATTTTCATGGTTCTGTATAGAACCATTGTCTTTACCAACCCTTGAAGAACCCTCTTTAAGAGGGTAGTAGTGTTAACCTTACTGTCTTTGTCTTTAGATGCTTTTGTGAAACCCTGTCCTGATTGGCTGTCTGTGCTTCCATGTGTTCACATTTCCGTGTCGTGCATTTCATCATTCCGACATACTTTTCCAAGCAGTTTCCCGCTCTGCGCGCCGTGACTGCGCGAGCCTTTCACAGATATTACTTATAATATGTATTTCACAGATATCTGCTGCTCAGATGCCACAGGAAAGTCAGCATGCTTCTCTTGGGTTGATCATGTGTCGTTCCTAGTTTTTGGAATGAAATCACCGGGGGTTTTATTTCTGGACTCATAGCATCTGATGAGTCAGGAGCAGAAAACCAGCGTTAACCATCTGGGGCCGTGTTTACCTGATAGACATGAAATTCACCCTTAAAGCCGTGTCGGTGTGTAACGATGGCGTTCCAGGTCAGAGCAGAACTGACGCATACTTTTATTATGATGCACCTGAAAAGAAACGCTGTTAAAGCGCGGTTCTGTAGGAGGGACTGACTGTGTGGGTGAGCTGTGATGTAACGTTTGTGCTCACTGTTCTGTTTTTACCTCAGAGAGAGATGGAGAGAAATAGAGAGAATGTGTGTTTTCCTTCTCAAATAGGAAACAGAGACTTGTTCTTCTTACTCTTATAGAAACATGAGTGAGCGAGAGTGATGCTTTCTCTGGTGAGAGAGAGAAATGGGGAGGCTGAGTGATTTTCTCCTCTGACTGAAACACGAGAGAGAAAGAGTGATGTTTTTTCTCCGGTAGCAGGCAGATAGATCGTTTTTCTCCTTCAGTGGTGAGGGAGACACTTTCAGCTAGAGCAGAGAGCTTTACAGAGAGAGAGAGAGAGAGAGAGAGAGAGAGAGAGAGACTTTCAGCTAGAGCAGCTGAGTGAAAGAACTTTACTGAAAAAGAGAGAGAGAGACTTTCAGCTAGAGCAGAGAGAGAGAGAGACTTTCAGCTAGAGCAGCTGGGCGAGAGAGTGTTACTGAAAAAGAGAGAGAGAGAGATGCTTTCTGCCAGAGCAGCTGAGTGAGAAAGCTTTCCAGAGAGAGAGAGAGAGAGCGAGAGAGATGCTTTCAGCTGGAGCAGCTGAGTGAGAAAGCTTTCCTGAAAGAGAGAGGGAGAGAGAGATGCTTTCAGCTAGAGCAGCTGAGTGAGAAAGCTTTCCTGAAAGAGAGAGAGAGAGAGAGAGAGAGAGAGAGAGGGAGATGCTTTCAGCTAGAGCAGCTGAGTGAGAAAGCTTTCCTGAAAGAGAGAGAGAGAGTTTCAGCTAGGGCAGCTGGGCAAGAGAGCGTTACTGAAAGAGAGAGATGATTTCAGATAGAGCAGCTGACTGAGAGAGCTTTAACGAAAGGGGGGAGAGAGAGAGAGAGAGAGAGAGAGAGAGAGACTTTCACCTAGAGCAGCTAGTAGAGAGAGCATTACTGAAATAGAGAGAGAGATGCTTTCAGCTAGAGCAGCTGAGTGAGAGAGCTTTAATGAAAGGGAGAGAGAGAGACTTTCAGCAAGAGCAGCTGAGTGAGAGAGCTTTAATGAAAGGGAGAGAGAGAGACGTTCAGCTAGAGCAGCTAGGCAAGAGAGCATTACTGAAATAAAGAGGGAGAGATGCTTTCAGCTACAGTGACTGAATGAGAGAGCTTTCCTAAAAAGAGGGAGAGATACTTTCAGCTGGAGCAGCTGAGTGAGAGAGCTTTACAGAGAGACAGACATTTTCATCCATTGCAGCTGAACAAGAGAGTATTTCTGAGAGAGAGACAGAGAGAGAGAGAGAGAGAGAGAGAGAGAAACTTTCTGTTTGAGCTGCAGTGGATGAGAGAGAGAGAGTTTTCCTTTGGCTGTCGGAGCTCAGCGTGCAGACGTTGCCGACTCAGCAGAAACGCTACATCCCCTTCTGCTGTGCTGAGGGACGCTGAGCTCGCATTGCTGTTCCTGCTCACATTAAAGCGATAGTTCAGCCAAAAAACAAATTTTCTCCCTGACGCAACCCCAACCCCTGCAGCCCCCAACGCCCCCCCCCCCCACTCTTATCTATACACATGAACTGACTACATTCACACAGCAGTGGATTAGCAGGGCTACATGCCTTTGCCTGATGTAGAGACAGACAGGCAGTTTACACAGGCATAACCTCCATTACTTAGCTGCATTACTCTCGTAGCTCCAGTACAGAGAAAACAGTGGCTGAACTGTCGCTTTAAAGTCCAGTTCAGATCTGGTAGATGCAGCTGAACCAGCTCTCCCAGCGTTACCAGTGCAGTGCAGCATGAGTGATGTGTTCGGTCAGGAATGTTAGGAGCTCAGAAGCTGAATTTTCTGCAACCATAGCAGGAAAGTGAATCTGTTATATGAAAAATACCTAAAAGCTTTAAAGGGTCCATATTTCTCATTTTTCTTGTGTATATTTCGGGTTTAATACATATTTTTATTTACAAACATAATTAATGTTTGCATGATCATTTCCAACCTCTGTTTCAAAAGGCTGTTGTTGTTATTGTGCCTTTAAACTTGATATATGTAAATGACCTCTCTTCTAATTGGCCTACTCCTTTACAAGTCAAAAACAAACTTAAGCCATTTGAACAGAATGTCTGCAGTAAAAACACTCCTTATGACATCACAACCATCATGACTTCAAAAAGACAGTTTTTAAAGCTTACTTTCCTTGTATGTGTACAGGAAAGTGATCAGAACATTTTTAACTGTGTTTACATTCTACAACCCCAATTCCAGTGAAGTTGGGACGATGGGTAAAACATAAATAAAAACAGAATACGATGATTTGCAAATCCTTTTCAACCTATATTCAATTGAATACACTACAAAGGCAAGATATTTAATGTTCAAACGGATAAACTTTATTGTTTTTTGCAAATATTCACTCATTTTGAATTTGATGCCTGCAACACGTTCCAAAGAAGTTGGGACAGGGGCGTGTTTACCACTGTGTTACATCACCTTTCCCTTTAACAACACTCAATAAGCGTTTGGGAACTGAGGAGACTAATTGTTGAAGCTTTGTAGGTGGAATTCTTTCCCATTCTTGCTTGATGTACAACTTCAGTGGCTCAACAGTCCGGGGCCTCCGTTGTCGTATTTTGCGCTTCATAATGCGCCACACATTTTCAATGGGAGACAGGTCTGGACTGCAGGCAGGCCAGTCTAGTACCCGCACTCTTTTACTACGAAGCCACGCTGTTGTAACATGTGCAGAATGTGGCTTGGCATTGTCTTGCTGAAATAAGCAGGACGTCCCTGAAAAAGACGTTGCTTTTTTTCTTTTTTTTTTCCAGCCTCTTTTTGTCTTCAAAATTGAGCAGAGTTTTTTTTGTTGCTGTGCCGTTAAGACGAATGCATGTAAATAAGCTCTATTCTGATTGGCTTGCCCTGTATTGAGTGTCATTCATAAAAGCAGTCCAGCTTGAGACACTCCTTATAACTTATAACTTGCAGAGCTAAACTGCTGTAAGCTGAATAAGTTGGGGTTTGTAACGTCTGGTTCCTACCGCTGTGAACTATTCTGACTAAGTTTCTCTAGAGCAACCACTCTGAACGACAGGTTGACCATTTAATTGTTAGGAACTTTTGGTGGATTTCCCCTTTGAAGGTAAAGGCCTATAATAGTCTGTGCCACTAATAAGGAAGCTGAAGTAAAACCTGAGAAGTGATGAGGAAGAGAGGACGGAAGGATGTTACATTCGGGGTGGTCATTTGACATTGTTGCCGAAACTGACCTGCTGACTGCAGCGTTTCTTGACGCGGACTTTAAAACTCGGGTTACTGACCGATTGATTTGACCCTGTATTGGTCATTCAAAGATGAAGCTAATATCACACAGTAGGTATTGATTAGAGGATCTGTATATCATGCTTCAGTAGAAACGTCCGTTAAGGCTGCAGAAGTGTGGATTGTATTCGGCTGTGAGCTGCTGAGGAAGCGTTCACTTTACAGTGAAAAGGATGTATATGGTGTATATGGTGTAGGTGTAGATGTATACTGTTGATGAAACTGAGAGTTTGCACAGCTCTTCATTTGGTTTGGTCTCTCCATTGATCTCTATCTGTAATACGTCAAGGGGAATTCCACCTATTTTTCAAAGTTCATGCATAGTTCATTGGTTGAGATGTAAACAGAGTGATTCAGAGTGGTTTGGTGTGAAATGATTCAGATTTCTTTGCAGTGGTGGTGATCGGAACCAGGGGTTGCCATGACTATAACACAAATATAGACATTTTATTTACTATCCAAAACCACCACTGAACCTACATGTGTCTTCTGAGCGTTTACATACATTTGATGATGGTAAACTAGTGGAAAATCTGAAAAAATAAATTTTCTTTGGGGACTATTTTGCCTCACAGCATGCTGCATGTATCCTTTCGCCATGAGTGAGTTTTTCCACATACATTTTAGTCTCAGAAATCAGGCAGTGCGTTCATAACCATTCCTTATAATAACTTCCTGTGAGGGAGCTTTTAGAGCATTTAGAGGTGTGGTTCCTGTCAATGTCACTGTAAACAATTCTGACTGAATGTAAGTTTCTCTAGAATTGAGCATTTCACACCAAACCACCCCGAAAGACTCTGTTTACAGTTTAATTACTGTTAACCATTTAATTATGCTGAAATTTTGGTGGAATGCCCCTTCAAATAAACACTGAACAGAGGTTGTGAATGTAAGATGCTGGTCAGGCCTAATCTTTCACAATAAATATGGAAATGTGCTTACTGAGAAGAGACGTTTCACTTGATCTAACAGATATTATCTAGTTTTTAACCAAACATCTATACGTCGATCTGCCCTAATAATGTGACCTTAATGAGTATTTAATATTCAATAATTAATATAAATGTAATAACACAACATAAATGTATGTGGATAACAGTCAGTTGTGTGCTACAGTTCCTTATTTGGTTGAATAAGTGTTCTGTGATGCTCATAACAACTCAATGTATTTGTGGGCAGAGCACGTATAGATCAGTTCAGGCTAGTTTTGTGTGCTCTTTGAACTTTGTGGGGTCCATGGTAGTTGTAATCTCATGACATGTGGACAGCGAGTGCCATGTTATCAGAGAAAGAGAACCATATTTAGATGGGCATAATTAGATAGAGTGGTTTGGTGTGAAATGCTCCGTTCTAGAGAAACTTCCAGAATTCTCAGAATTGTTCACAGTGGTGGTGATAGGAACCAGACGCCCACCTCTAAAAGCTCCCTCACAGAAAGCTACTACAGGAAAGGGTTATGAATTCACTGCTTGATGTCTGAGACACTGTTTTATGATAGTTTTGAGAAGATTTATTATTGTATTACTTAATAAACACAAATGTTTATTTTTTAAAAATATATTCCTGGTGGAGGGATACATGCAAAGCGTTGTGAGGCAAAATAGTCCCCAAAGAAAACATTTTTTGAGACTTTCCACTGTTTTACCATCATCAATGTTCCATATAAAAACTCAGACACATGTAGCTTCACTGGTGGTTTGGATTTAGTAAATAAATATTGGAATTTCTCTTTAAAGCTTCATCTTCGGGCAAGTGTGCTCACTGCCCCTGAGTGTATGTCCTCACTAGTGTGTATGTGGTGTTTCAATGCACGGATGGGTTCGATTACAGAGGTGAAATTTCCCCATTGTGGGAGTAATAAGGGTCTCTTAATCTTAACCTTAGGCAGTGCCCAAAAACATGACTATATTTATATCTTGGAAACAAAATTTAGGCATTTTGTTGAAAAAAAAAAGGGTAAGTAAATGAGAATAAAAAATGAAAAACATGGGAAAACAATAGATTTAAAATCATTAAGTTAAAAATCCAATTAAAAGGTAGTTATAAGCCTCTAGATCAAAATGATTATCCATTCAGCTGTGGCCAGACTTTTGACTGGTCCTGTAAATATGGACAAATAATATTATAAAATTGCTAGTAAATAGTGAGTAATAACAGAAAGTGCTGGACATTTTCCTCTCTCACTTTAATGTGTGAGTGTGGTATCAGTTGCTCCATGTTTGAACTGAAAGGTGACCCTGCCGTTGCTCTCTGCCTGACTGTAATCTAACCCGCTGTCCAGCGTAGGTCCAGGACAGCAGGCACGTGGGCTGTTATTATATGTCGGACACAAGAGCCAGCGCCATTCACCCGAACAGCAGTGGCGCGAGGAAGGTAGACAAGGTGAAGGTCAAGAGGAGTGTAGTTCAATTAAACCCATCCATTTCAGGAAACATGATCCGTCAGCCGGCATTCGTCCAGACGGTTCCAGGCGTCGTTTTAGTAGATGCTGGACATTAGTTCAGTACTTTAGTTGTGAACTTTAGTATTTTAGACAGATCCAGTACTGAAATCTGAGCCACATTCAGGTGTATAAAACTCCTGATTTGAGGTGTTTTCTGAAAGATTAAGGTTCTTCAAGGGTTCTTTAGTAAAGAGAATGGCTCTGTTTAAGACCATGAGTTCAATATAGAACCATTTGTGGTGAAATGGTTCTTCAGAGTGATGGAGAATATGTTGTACATGGTTCAATATAGTACCAAAAATGGTTCAACATGTTCTTCATCAATCTGCAAAAAACACTTTAAGCATGCAGATGGTTCTTTGCATGTGCATGGTTCTGTATAGAAGCATCATCTTTATTAAAGAACCTTTGTAGAACAGTTTTGAAAGAGTGATGCAAAGAACCATTTAAACGTGTAAATGGTTATTTGAGTGTTCATGGTTCTGTATAGAACCGTTGTCTTTACTGAAGAACCCTTGTAGAACAGTTTTTTAAAGAGTGATGCAAAGAACCATTTAAGCATGCAGATGGTTGTTTGGAGGTTCATGCCTTTACTATAAAACCCTTGTAGAGCCATCTTTTTAACAGCATTGAAAGAACCATTTCAGCATGCAAATGGTTCTGTGAGTGTTCATGGTTCTGTATAGGACCATTGCCTTTACTAAAGAACCCTTGTAGATTTTAAATGTGATGCAAGGAACCATTTAAGCATGCAGATGGTTCTTTGAGTGTTCATGGTTCTGTATATCTTTACTGAAGAGCCCTAGTAGAACCATCTTTTTAAGCACCATTTCGGCATGCAGATGGTTTTGTGTAGAACCATTGTGTTTAGTAAAGAACCCTTGAAAAAGATGAATAGTGATTTCTCTGGAGTTTATGTTTATCACTGAATAACTGTTTTAACTTTAAAACCATCCAAAGGCTAGAGGTTTTAAAACACGCTGCTTTTGTTTAAATATGCAAATGTATGCATATTTGCTAGATAATCATTAGCATATCTAAATGCAGTCTCTTGGAAGAACTTCGAAATATGAAAAAAAAACATAATAATATCATTAACAGCTGGCAAAGATTCACTGTGACAGTTACTGGTTTTAAAAATTGCATGGAGAATTTTGAGCATTTTATTTTGCATACTTTATTATTTTATCATCAATTATAATCAGTTCTGACATTCCAGAATCGATGCTGAATCACCACTTTCCGCTTGATGTATCGTGCTTCACCTTTACACACCCAGTAATAACTCTGCGGTGAACTCATGACCCAGACTCCCTCACGCTCCTGTGGTCACGCTGTTCTTACAGAGTTTTTTTTTTTGCAGTGTCATTACATATGAAGCACTTAGTTGCTGAATGCTGAGTCACCGTCCGTCTCCCTGGAGCATCCAGAATGAACTCCAGACCCGAGAGATTTGTCCATGTTACAGATTTAGCACCTTATTTGAGCTGCTCCTCAGAGAGCAGGCTGATTTAGCTTAGGCAGAGAGCACTGAGAGCCTGCCGTCTTCTCTAAAACCTGACGCTACAGCAGAACCGATCACGACTAAGAAGTTAAAGAAGTAGTAGGTAGTTTTAACATCTTATTATGGCTTTTTAAGTTTACAAATACTGGAAATGAACTCCTTTTTTTTGATCGTCAATTCTCACATGAAAATCTGTTGTAAGCAGATACACTATATTTCCAGAAGTATTCACTCACCCATCCAAATCATTGAATTCAGGTTCCAATTACGTCCATGGCCACAGGTGTATAAAACCAAGCACCTAGGCCTGCAGACTGCTTCTACAAACATTAGTGAAAGAATGGGTCGCTCTCAGGAGCTCAGTGAATTCCAGTGTGGTACTGTGATCGGACGCCACCTGTGCAACAAGTCCAGTCGTGAAATTTCCTCACTGCTAAATATTCCACAGTCAACTGTCAGTGGTATTATAACAAAGTGGAAGCGATTGGGAACGACCGCAACTCAGCCACGAAGTGGTAGGCCACGTAAAATGACAGTGCGGGGTCAGCGGATGCTGAGGCGCATAGTGCGCAGAGGTCAACTTTCTGCAGTGTCAATCACTACAGACCTCCAAACGTTATGTGGTCTTCAGATTAGCTCAAGAACAGCATAGAGAGCTTCATGGGTTTCCATGGCCAAGCAGCTGCATCCAAGCCTTACCAAGCACAATGCAAAGCACCAAATGCAGTGGTGTAAAGCACTCTCTGGAGAGACGAATCACACTTCTCCGTCTGGCAATCCGATGGATGACTCTGGGTTTAGGTGCCAGGAGAATGGTACTTGTCTGACTGCATTGTGCCAAGTTATATTGGGGTGGGGCTGTTTTTCAGGAGTTGGGCTCAGCCCCTTAGTTCCAGTGATGGGAACTCTTAATGCTTCAGCAGGCCAAGAGATTTTGCACAATTTCGTGCTCCCAACTTTGTGGGAACAGTTTGGGGACGGCCCCTTCCTGTTACAACATACCTGCACATCAGTGCACAAAGCAAGGTCCATAAAGACATGGATCAACCAGTTTGGTGTGGAAGAACTTCACTGGCCTGCACAGAGTCCTGACCTCAACCCGATAGAACACCTTTGGTATGAATTAGAGCAGAGACCTCTTCTAGAGCCAGGCCTTCTGATCCAACATTCGTGTCTAACATCACAAATGCACTTGTGGAAGAATGGTCAAAAATTCCCATAAACACACTCCTAAACCTTGTGAAAAGCTTTCCCAGAAGAGTTGAAGCTGATATAGTTGCAGACGTTGGGCCGACATCATATTAAACCCTATGGATTAAAAATGGGATCTCACTCAATTTTATGTGTGTGTGAAGGCAGACGAGCAAATACTTTTGGCAATATGGTGTATGTTTTGTCTACACTATGAAACCAGGAACCAAGGTAGATCATAAAAACACTCCTGAAAAGTATTTCTTATGCACTATGTGGCCAAAAGTATGTGGACACTACTAATTACAGACTTCACATATTTCAGCCATGCTCATTGCTCACAGGTGTATAAAAGCCTTGCCATCTCCATAGACAAGCACTGGCAGTAGAATGGGTCGTACTGAAGAGCTCAGTGACTTTGAACATGGTGCTGTCTTAGGCTGCCTCCTCTGCCACAAATCAGTTTGTGAAATATCTGTCCTGCTAGAGCTGCCCTGGACAACTGTAAGCGCTGTTACTGTGAAATGAAGGTATTTAGTAAGAAGCACTTAAGATGAAATCACAGCATCCAAGTGTTTCTAGAGGCTAACAGTCTTTCTGTTCTAATTTGGTAATATTTTCCTCACAGTGTACTTCTAGTTCTGAAATATTCATAGTTCGTCTTCCATCCACAGCATGTTTTAGATCCAACCACAGATTTTCAGTAAATTTCTCTGTCTGCAGTCTGGAGACAGTGAAACTCATTCCAAAACTGTAATATTTAGTTTTCTTGAAGTGGTTCAAGGTTAAAATTGGATCATTGTCATGTGATTATTCAGTCAAGTGAAAGTCTGCAGGCTTCTTCGATTATTGGGTTCTCATTTTAAATGTTCAGCTTTGTTGAATCTTGTAGACAGAAAGAGGTGAAGGACTGGAGAGTATGTGATTAGAACAGTAATGAAGAGAGGACAGACGGGGAGTGAACGAGTGAATGCACGATTAGAGGACATTAAAAGGTATTGTAAGGAGTTCTGAGCCGGTGGGGCGGTCATTCCAGCTCACCAGTGTGTGTGTGTGTGTGTGTGTGTGTGTGAGAGAAGTAGACTCGTCTGATTGCGGTTGTGGAGTGTCAGGACAGAGAACTAACGCACTCAGGCATTCCTGTCAAAACAGATCTACCAAACTGCACTGAACTGCCAGAGACACTCATTACACACACACACACACACACACACACACACACACACACACACACACACACACACACACACAGGAGGGGAGGGGGGGGTAGGAAATAGATAGAAAGGAAAGGAAAGGAAGAGGAAACAGAGAGTGAGAAAGAAGAAAAAATAGAGAGAGAAAGGAAAAAGGGGAGGAACAGGGAGAGAGAAAGGAAAAAAGAAAGATGATAAAGATAAAGAGGAAACAGACAAAAGAAAGAAAGACAAAGATGATAGACAGACAGAGAGAGAGAGAGAGAGAGAGAGAGAGATACTTTATTGAAGGAAATTTAGCAGCCCAAGTCACACACAGTACAGTTTTAGTAATAAGGGTAAAGACAATATAACAGGAAGAATAAATATGAAAAGCTAAAAAGATCCTCTCTACAGGCGTATATACAAATACAAAAATACAACAATCAGTAATAATATCTATATCCTGAGATGAAAGATGCAGTGCAATAATGGCTGTACAAGGAGGTGCAGAATGAAAGGAGGTACAAGATGAAACAGAAAGGAAAGAAAGGAAGAAAAAGTGAGGCAAGGGACAGAAGATGACAAAATAGAGAGAGAAAGGAAAAGGAGGAAGAGGAACCAATCAGAGAAAAAGAAGAAACAGAGAAAGGAAAGAAAGACTAAAAAGAAACCAAGAGAGAGAGAAAGGAAAGGAAGCAGAAACAGAAAGAAAGAGAAGAGAGACAAAGAGGAAACAGAGAGAGGGAGAGACTGTGATTGTGATTAGTGTGTTTACTCACTATTTGGCAGCCGAGTGCTTGGATTCCTGTCAGACTGTTACCTTTACCTCCGCTGTTCAGCAGGTGGGTTCGGCCTGTTTTTGGTTGCTGTAAGTAAAAATTCTGCAGACCGTTGGTCAGACAGTGATGAGGTCAGCAGGAGCGGCTCCTCTGGCTGCTTTCTCTCAGAGTCTCCTGACCTTAATGCCACCTCTCATTTTGTGGGCTCACAATTACTGACAGCAGCCCATCTGCTGCTACACAGTGATGGCCATTTTGATGGGAAATTAAACGAGCTCTGTGTTTTTGCTTGTCTGTGGTAGAGATTATTCAGATATTCGTTTGTTGGGTAGATTTTTTTTTAATTTTTAATTTTGGTATTTGAATATTCTTTTTTTTTTTTTTTTTTGGCTAATTGTAACTGCAAAACACTGTAACGTTCAAGGTTCTCGGGAGAGACTTAGAAGACTTACGGCCCATAACACAGATCTATTGATTTAATTTGATGAAAACAGTGTGGAACGTGGAACGGCCCAGTACGGCTCTGAGAACCATTTGGCTTGACTTCAGAAAGGCAGCTTATGTATGCTTTGAACCCTTACTTATGAGTACTAATGCTTCCGGTTAAGTGCTGGGTAACCTGTGCGTGCACTGAGCTACTTCCCCCTACCCTACCACTGAGAGAGGCTAGCAGGCCTGGTAGACAGACTGAAAGTAGCCAGCCTGGACATTTGGATTTTACAGGCAATGAAACCAGAGATGTGCTTTCAACACGGATGTCGGACATGGATTTTCTGAATGATCCCCTCTGCAGACCCCTCCCACACCAGCGAGGCAAAGCTTTGAATATTCGCTATTCCTGCTGAAGCTCTGGAGCCCCCAGAATTGGTATTCAGGACAGCCCAAATCTGTGTCTGAAGATGCATAGTCCATTGAGTTGCATTGACCGGTTCCTTCAGTGTACATCGGTGTGCAAGAGGAACCTGTATATGCACATTTTAATTATGCTAATATTATGCTAAGGTAACCTTGTAGGGCTGTCAAGCCAGACACCTTTCAAAACAAAAACCAGTGGCCACCTGCAGTCTAGCGGCCTCACCCGAAAAGCGACCCGTCTTCCTCACTTTGTGTTGTGAGTACAGCAGCTTGTCTACAGTAACAATAACATGGCTCTCCTGATGGACAGGACAGGTTGGTGAGGGCTTTCAGGTGTGTGGTGTAGCCTGGGTGTGGACTGATGGTGCTCACCTCATCTGTTTATGTAACACAATGGGCTGCTTAGCAGGTCTTTCTGCTCCACTATGAGAGCTTCTTTAAGGCGGAGGAAGTGGTTTCAAGTACTGACGATATCCATGATATGCTAAGAAAAAAAAACCACGTTGCATAGCCATTTTGATGGTCTTTCTTTTTTTCCTCCTAACACTCTGTTTGGAGGGTGACTGGGGTGTCAAAACCACCGTTTGGAAGGTCATGTAGCCCTAACACTTTGCCCTACCCCTCTATCTCAACAATCATCGGGACACCCAACCCCCTAGACGTGAATGTGCCAAACGAAGGGCTAAGTGGTAGAGGCAAGGGTGAAAAGGGATTGGGCCTCAGACTTCACCTGCTAGCAAGTGCTGCATGTTAATCTGAGTTTAAAGCACTTGAGGTATGAAGAACAACATCTGATAAGATTGTATTGTGTTTGTGTTTTTTTTTTATCTCTGAGTGACTGACTGATTTGAAGTCTCTGATCTCTTTGTGACTCAGATGTGACCTGATCTACTTCTGAGATTTTAACCCAGCAGTAAACAGTTAACTGCAGATTATTACTTTGGATTCTGTAGAACTGCTGTGAGTGTATCAGGAAAGTTAGTTCAGTCATCTGATATTTTTAGCAAATGTCACACATTCATAATCAGGGATGAGATCAGATCGCTTCCTGCACTGGCACTTTTTAAATTCTCAGCTTTGTTTCAGTGGCCAGGAAGTACCTAATTAGAAGCTGTAGAGCAGGGTCTCTTTATATCACAGTACCTACATTTAGAGGCAGTTATCCATTTAACCTAATGAGAAACTGTAGAACAGACTCAGTTTATATAATAATACCTACATTTAGAGCCAGTTATTCATTCAACCTAATGAGAAACTGTAGAACAGACTCAGTTTATATAATAATACGTACATTTAGAGCCAGTTATTCATTTAACTTTATGAGAAATCGTAGAACAGCCTCCCAACAGTAGCTATGAAAGAACACGTTTAAATGATGATCGCATGGTTCACATTATATAGGATATGCAGTTCTGTACTGTTTGTCTAGACCTGTTCTCTTCATGGGTCTAGCATCTAAATTGTATCCTGATGAGATTTTTGCCATGTGCATTTACACTTGATGGTCAAATATGTCTCTGGTCAGTTGGACTTTAATCTAATTGCTGTGTGGGATGGATTATGCAAATCCGCTCATTACATGTTAACCAGTTACCAACTGTTTGTCTGTCCAGCCTTTTTCATCTGCAGTTTGTTCTGTACAGTAGTGTCTGTCCATTTTGCTACTAAGTGTTTCGTTTCATCCGTACGCGAACCATGTGCATGTTGTACTGGGAGGGGTTTTGGTTGTTATGCAAATGGTATTGGTTGTACTGGGAAAGGTTTTTGTTGCTCTGGGAGGTGTTTTAGTTGCTTTGTGAAAGGTTTTGGTTGTTCTCTGAGGGGTTTTGGTTGTTCTGTGAGGGATTTTGGTTGTTTTGCAAGAGGTTTTGGTTGTTTTGCGAGGGGTTTTGGTTGTTTTGCGAGAGGTTTTGGTTGTTTTGTGAGAGGTTTTGGTTGTTTTGCGAGGGGTTTTGGTTGTTCTGTGAGGGATTTTGGTTGTTTTGCAAGAGGTTTTGGTTGTTTTGCGAGGGGTTTTGGTTGTTTTGTGAGAGGTTTTGGTTGTTTTGCGAGGGGTTTTGGTTGTTTTGTGAGAGGTTTTGGTTGTTTTGCGAGGGGTTTTGGTTGTTTTGCGAGGGGTTTTGGTTGTTCTGTGAGGGATTTTGGTTGTTTTGCGAGGGGTTTTGGTTGTTTTGCAAGAGGTTTTGGTTGGTTTGCAATGGGTTTTGGTTGTTTTGTGAGAGGTTTTGGTTGTTTTGCGAGGGGTTTCGGTTGTCGAATGTGTTGTGGAGAGATGGAGGTGTTTATGCCGCTGTAACGTGTCTCACTTCACAACATGAAGTGGTTTTAGTGATCAGTATCTGGTTTAAATGCATCTTGGTTGCATTTAAACTTGCATTTTTATGTGGTTTGACCTCATCCAGATCTAATCCTGATATCCAAATGGCATGTAGTGACCAGGTGCAAACAGGGTCATTAAATGACCAGGTGTAATTGGGCTTTTAGACACCTAAGAAAACTGTTTAAAACCATGTGCACTTGTCAGTAAGAGTGTTTTTACTTAAAACTCATTATATTAAAATACATTAAAAATAAATACAAGCAAACTTTAATCCACATAACACATAACAATAACATATTGCCATTGCAGAGAAGTATGAAGATACTTCAGTGTATGAACTCACTGATGTCGCACAGCGTTAAAGTGCTGTGTGTGTGTGTGTGTGTGTGCATCTCTCTCTCTCTCTCTCTCTCTCTCTCTCTCTCTCTCTCTCTCTCTCTCTCTCTCTCGATAGATAGATAGATAGATAGATAGATAGATAGATAGATAGATAGATAGATAGATAGATAAACTGTGAGAGAGAGAGAGATTGCTAAAGAGCATTCACTCCAAAAACTATCTGCGTGCTCACTGAGCTCTAATAGAACCCATATGGTGGAGGATTAGCATGACTAGCCTCATTAGCATTAGCCTGGAGCTCCATCACACACAGAACTCAACGGCACACAACACCCCCCCCCTTTTCTCTCTCTCTGGTACTTGTCTTTGTCTCTCTCTCCCTCCCTTTCTCTGTCTTGCACTCTCTTGCATTCTCTTGCTCTGTTACCTGTTTGTTGGTTTCTCTCTCACTCCTTCAGTCTCTCTCTACACTCTCAAATATAGTAGTGATAAATGTTCTTTTACAGTAAGAAACAGTCTTCAGGGTGAATCTGCTGAAATGTCTCTCTGATGGCTGTCAGATGACATCACTATGACAACACAAGAGCACGACCAACAGCACGTTGTACTGAAATCTGTTAAGCTATGTTAACGGGCCCTGATCATGTAAAACTAGCCCCCCCTTTTCAATATATTGTTTCTGTGATGGCGTAAAAAATTTACTTATATACTTCTATTCAGTATATTCTATGTAAATTCTATATTATATATATATATATATATATATATATATATATATATATATATATATATATATATATATATATTCTATATAAAAACAGTCTTAGCAGAACTCTGCTGCACTCTGATAAAGTGAAGAACGACAGAGCTTCATACAACACACACACATATATATGCACATATGTGTGTGTGTGTGTGTGTGTGTGTGTGTGTATATATACACACACACACACACACACACACACACACACACAGACATGCAGCGTTAAGCCTCAAACCAAAAACACACACACACTATCTTCCCGTCTGGATTTTCCAGATGTTCAGGAGTTACAGGGGTTTTTTATTTTTAATTTAAGCATGATTGTGCTGGATTTAACTACTGTTATAACCCCCCTTCTTTTTTCCAAACTGTCTCTCTCTTTCTGCCTCTCTCTCCCTTGCTTTCTCTCTCTCACACACTCTCACTCTCGCGCTCTCTCTCTCTCTCTTGCTCTCACTCTCGCTCTTGCTCTTATGGCTGCTTACTTATATAGTATATGTTTGGGACATATTTACATTCATGGCATTTGGCAGACGCTCTTATCCAGAGTGACAGTTCAATCATTTTACACAGGTAGGCGAAGGTAGTGTGAGGAATCTTACCTAAGGACTCTTATTACCCAGGCATAAGATTAAACCCCAGTCTACACTGCAGAATGCAGAGGTGTTACCCACTATACCAACCACTTATGATGCATACATCCAAACGTGTGTCAGTGTGTGCTGCTGGAGTTTTTAAACACCTCTGTGTCGCTGCTGGACTGAGAGGTAATATAAAGAGATTTCATTCCAAGCTATTTTGGAGACTTTCTATTGGTTGAGTCAGTAAGAAATTTTGACTCCGTGTAAAGAGCAGCTGCTGAACTCCGATGGTGTAGAAAAGTAAAAATCCAGTAAATAGAGATACTTTTTTTTTTTGGACAATGATGAAATATAACAAACCTGTGGGACATACATATGAACTCACACCCTGAAACTGTGTGTGTGTGTGTGTGTGTGTGTGTGTGTGTGTGTGTGTGTGTGTGTGTGTGCTGTGAAGACTGGAATATCTGTACATCCGGGGTCGAGGTCAGTAAACTGATCATGACTAGTGAAAGCTGAGGTTAGAAACTGGACTCCACTGACCTTCATTGTCCTGTTATTTAGAAGAGCATGGCACAAACTAACCCAGGGTGAAATATGGCATGGATTTTTCATGTAGTTTGGCAGGTCCAAATATAACACGCTTTCGGTCATCTTCTCATGTTCCCATAGCAACACCATCTGCGGTCAGACAGATATTTCTCCAGATTCACCCTGATGGCTCAGTGACTTTCATGCAGCCTAATAATCCGCTAACAATCCGACTAATAGCTCATTTGGAATGCAATACGTCTATGTAAACGCGTCTGATTAGAGTCTGATTAGGCTACTTGGAATACAGTTTCTATCCAATTGAATGAGGCGTGTATTCCGATACGTCAGATTACATTCCCAATTGGAATGTTTAAGTGTGTTCTGCATGTGCGTCGCATCATAGTGAAAGTTTAGAACGTTCAACATGGCGGAAAGTTTCGAACGTTCATCTGCAGAGGAGACGGAGTTTATGCTCTGAGCTATAAAAGACGGCAGTGGGACGGGGTTCCAGCTTATGTGTCTCAGAACATGACGTCTTCCTCTTAGCCTTCTTTAGTAAGTCCATGTGAAGTAGGTTTAACATCATTTTAAAGTAATTGATAACACAAGCACTGCTCACGGCTGCTCGTCTCACTCTGACTGGACTCACGAGATGCTTGTTGTCATGGTAACGTCTACACTAAGTGGTTCTCATGCCTGTAATTTTGGATCGGAGTACTTGTAGTGAGCATGTAAACTGAGATTTTCATCAGATTGTTGAGGAGAGTGATATAAACACCTAAATCCTTAATCTATAGTTAGAATGCATAAACACAGCCGGGTTGACCTTTTTGAAGGTTTTGATTAATCCCATTTCACCCCTCGGCCCTACCACTTAGCCCTACCCCTCTGTTTTGTTCATTCTAGGGTGTCCAGATTCTTGTTGAGATAGAGGGGTAGTGCGAAGTGTTAGGTCTACGTGGCTTTCCAAACAAAGGGTTTTCAGAGACACACTTCAAACGGCGTGTTATGAGAAACAGAGAAAAAATGGCAAGATGGCTGAGTAAGCGACCAAAGAAACCCACAAATGTGAGAATTTTCTCATTATTGTGAAAAAATCACAATAATCATTGTATTTTCTTAGTTTAGTCGTCATTTCAGTGTGTTATGTTTATTTTCTTCATAACAAGCATAAAAATCATTTGCTGATGTCTCGGTAGCTAGCTCCGTTTCCTGTTCCACCTTAAATGGTGCAGCAGCTACATTCTTGTGTCTCAGGGATCAGAACTGCTGCTCCATTTAAGGTG